>NW_019417410.1:0-59524 GCF_000390285.2 Anoplophora glabripennis | reverse complement strand
TTGACAAGAAAAGGCTTTCTACTCACGATGGATTCCCAGCAATGGTTTAACGGCATTACCTTTTGTTTCTCACGGATATATGGTTATCAACACATCTACAGATACGGGCATTTTACATAATGGTGCTCACAGAAGGTACGAAATGTTGTCTAATACGGTAGATGAACCATTCTAGGGTAAGTATAAGTGCATCAACCATCCAGGGTGGGAACGAAATGGCGTCTAAAGCGGTATATAAACCATGTAGGGCAATTACATCAGCAATTCGGACAGGCACATGACGCAACTCGCTTCAAATTTGGTGGCCGGCTGACAAGGTGACAAGGGAGGCAACGCCCCGTATACAATTAATTCATGTATTTATGTACCAGTTGTATAGAGACAAAAAAACCTAAAATACGTTAAATAATAAAGAATATATTGTTGCAATTAATTTTCTTACTGACCTTAGATCTTATAAGTAAAGGTTTCGTTAATTGTTAATAACGGCTTTCATACGAATAACCTTTCTATCTTTTCGTGCCTTGCCGGCTTCGCCTATCCTTTTTTTGCCATCATTTTTTTTCCGTTCCCACTAAAAACTCTTAGTTCCTCGCCTAATGAATTCGATTACTACTTTATTTCGATGTATTCAGAATTGCCTATACATTGTGACCCTTGATAATTTTAATTTCTAATACCGGCAAATATGAACCGTTACAATATACGTTGGGTAATTACTTATACATCAGTAGCGAAGTGGGCAATTTATTTGCTTGAATAGTATGTTCGTAATTTGAAAAAAAAATAAAAACTACTGCGATTGGCCATATTCCCCCCAAGGTAAGGGAGAGATAGCCATAAGACTTCGGGTGATTTAGCCATATTGCAAAAACTTATTTAAATAAGATTTTTATTATCAAAACAAATAAATAAAATAAAAATACCATAAATAACATATTGTAAAAGAAGTATACAAAAATATTATTAATATTTTAAATACCAGATAAATTTATATAGACGACTTCTCTTTCAAACAAAAGTTTCCACATTTTTTGCATAAATCAATAAATAACGTACATGATTCATGTAACCAAAATTTACATCTTAAGGCGGAAATACACATACCAGTAAAATAGGTAAGTAACTTGCATGCTAAGAAATGGCATATGCCGGCGGATGGCACACTGCTGATACATTTGCAAGTAAAATGGAATGCCTTGTTGGTATATGGCTTATTGGCATGTCAGTAGGTAGCAAGTAGACACGTTCCGACATGCCGCTTGAACTCCCCCGAAGCCCCCTGGCTCACATTGCATGCCAAAAAATCAAATGATGTGCAATTTACTTGCGCGCCTTCTACAGGCATGCCTTTTAATAAATACACATACCAGGAACTATCTCCTGCAAGCTACTTGCATGCTATTGTGCAAGCAAGAGGCATGCGTATTTCCGCCTTTACACAGTAAATCCAGTTATCTTTCTTTGCAGTATTATATTCATTGAAGTCCTCCATGGAATTATCGAATTCAGTAGTCAAAAGCACGTCTTCTTCACTTTCGCTACTGGAACATGTATTTTCTTCTCCTCATTGCCGAGATGGCCATCTTACCCCCGTTGTGACTGAGAGAAAAATGTGCGACTTTTTCTAAACTAATTAAACTGTAGAAGCAACGATTTTGAGGTTAAGATGCACGATGGTGTATATTTATCATGTTTATACCCAGTAATTACCGTAAATTTGTAAAAAAATTGAAACATTGGCTGGTATATATAATCACTAAATCTACTTTACTTACCTTGAAAACCTTTTTTGTAAATATTTAAAAAACTATTATTATAACAACAATACCATTTGCATCGAAGATATAGCACAACAGAAAATAAGGTTCAGACAATTAGGGTTTATTATCACTTATTTAGTAAACAGTTCTATCTGAATTTGGTAAAAATGCAACAAAATAATTGTGTTCCTGTGGATGAAAAACTCAAGAAGCAATTTTCCATTTATTGCCAGCGAAATCCAGAGAACATTACAAAATGTGTTCGCCGAATTTAACGAATGGAGGGAAAACGGAGAGTAATGGCAATAAATGAAGATGTCATGCTATCGTATTTTTAAACTTTCAAGAAAAAATATGCAATTTCATCTATGTGGTCGAAGTATTCGCTGTTGAAGGCTACTATAAAGGTCTACAAAAATATAACAAGCTCACTGTTTATTTGAAGATTGAATCGAGAGGATACAAAGGAAAAAGCTGCATTATTTGAAATAGCACATATTGAAGAATTTTTGACTGGGGCTTACGATAAAGAATATTTCATGATTAAGGTAATATCTCTTTACTTTTTACATATTAGGTACATAGTGAACTTTGAATTATTTTAGATTGCACTAATAATGGGGGTTTCTGGTGCCTGTCGATGCTGCGAATTGACAAATTTTAAAATTATTGACGTACAGGACGTTGGCAGTTACCTACTTTCATCAATACCTGACACCGAGACGGGCATTTCAAGAAAATTTACGATTACAGAAGGATTTTGCGTGAATGATATTGAAATATGCAGAAAATATATTTCTCTGCGCCCAATTCGCCTAACACAAGACAGATTCAATAAAAAATGTACTTCTCAGCCTGTTGGAATCAACACATTGGCGAAGTTACCCTCAATAGTTGCTTCATTCTTGAATGTCGCAAATCCAGAAGCTTATACTGGCCATGGTATGAGGCGCACTTCAACAACTTTATTGGCCAATAAAGGTGCTGATCTTACAACCATCAAACGTCATGGTGGATGAAAGAGCTCCTCTGTAGCAAAAAGTTATGTTGAGGAGTCTATATATTGAAAACTTGATATTGCAAAGAAAATTCCAAGGAAAATATAGCTGTTACTTACAAGAAGAGACATCCGTAACTTGCGTTCCGAAAATGATGGCAACAATGCTACAAGGGTTGTTATTAACGGAAAGGAAGTTAAACGTGATAAAATAAAAAACGAAATATCTATTACTATAAATGTAAATGTTAATTTATTACTGGTTTATTATTTTTTCATTATTCTACTAGTGAAATATTCCACTAGTGGATAAAGTATCACTTTAGACGATTCATATGTGTGGATATAAGTCCGATTATAAGGTGATTGTGGATAAAATAAATTATTTGCTCAGAAATCGTTAATTTTACGAAAAAATTACAAGAGACCTTTTTTAGAATGAATCAGGCTATCCTAAATAATTGAAAAATTTTTAATGGTAAGGTAGTAATAAGAAAGAGTTACCTACGTATGAAACAAGTCTTAGGGGTGACTTTTCTTACCCCTTACAACCGTAGGGGAAAATCAACAATTGAGTGCCTTCTTCGATAGCAGAAAATGTCACTTAATTTCATATCTGTCACTTTATTGGTACTTCACAAAAAAATTAAAAACTACTTTTTTGGTATCCTGTTTAAGCGGTTGCAGCTTCACAGGGGGTGTTCAAATGAGATTTACTTTCCCACAGGGAATTCACCTCTTATTTATTTACACTCTGTATATATTTATGAAATAAATTCGCAAGAAGGCATATTGTAGGGTAAAAATAGACCAAATTTGTAAGATACATTTGTTCTTGATATAATAATACAAATTACTTGCTGCTATAAGTGGCCGCTTCAGATCTAAATGATTCATCAACCGACCTTATAGTAAGTTCTTGAATCTGGAAAATAAATTACAATTAATGTTCCAACAATTAAATTCGGTTATTTTTCGGTTGTAAGGTGGCAAATAGCTTTTAGATTTGGCATTTAGCAACCAAAAATATGAAATATTAAACCTCCATTTACGAAAATTTTTGAAAATATCAAAGTTTTCTTACCTGCACGTGAGGAGGTGTTGATAAAACGTACACGACTCCATCTGCAATGTTTTCAGGTTCGATTATTTGCTTTTCTTCAATGAACTTTTTCAACCTTTCCTTGTAAATATCTGGAAAAATTTCTGTGTCTACAGGTCCGGGACTAAGGCTCTGAAAATAGATATTACTGCTTGAAAACACTCACATTATCATTTTAAATTGAATTATTTCGTGATATTTGTTTAGATATATAGTACAAAATATTTAATTTAGTTTAATTCAGGAAAGGGCTAGTCTTAAATTATAAAATACATTGCCTTTGCTAAAGAATAGGCCAAATTTCGTTACTAAATTCTACGGTGAAAATGGGGTAATCCATATAAAAAATTGCCAATAGGCGCTTCATACTAAAACTAATTTTATTCACATTTTGGAAACTTACGTAGTATTCGGTTCAGAAACCAACTAATTTGTAGAATTAGGATTTTTACATAAAGAACAATATCTTGGACCTCTATTATCGAGTATAGTTCATCTGTATTCTAACATCCAGTGGCGTACAAATGCCATTATAAGGGATCTTCTTTAAATGAATGGCCTTTATACTATTTTTAAGATTGTAGTGATACAAGGATTAATGAATTTACCTCTAATGATAAGAAAAATATGACCACATTATATTTATGGCATGTTCTAATACCAAAATCTTTCTTATCAGGACAGGCAAACGCATTAAATCTTATACTCGCATTACTATAATCCTGAAAAGGATCTCTATTCAAATATGTAAAAGTGCGTTTCATTTAAAAAATTAAGAGTTTTGTTTGTCACGATTTTTAAAAGACATTGTTCAAAATTTGTATAACCGCATTATTCTTCTGGTCGATAGCTACTTTTCCTATTTGGCTTTTCCTCTAAACTTAAAAATCACAAAAATGGGTTAACATTTATAATCACATTCGGTGGAAAATAGATGACGCTTGGATTTTAACAGAATTAGATTCCCCACACGAGACTGGTGTGGACTGAACTGTACTGCTTTGGCAATCTGTAATGTTCGAGTAATAAGATTATTTAAATACTTTTAAAAAATTATTAGCATCTACTACACCAGATGTCACATTTCAAGGATTAACTAACTAAAATACACTCTGCAAAAATATTTTAGGAACAGAAAAATTTACAAATTTTCATTAGTGATTTTTGAAAGGCTGTAAATTCGTGAATAACGGTCGTATCGAGAAAAAAAGAAGCATCTTGAAGCTTGAAGATTATAGTTTTGAAATCTTGAGATGAAAAATTTTTTTGAGCATAACTCTCGGTGTAACAAAAGAAATAGTGCATGGCAAAAATTTTGCAATTTTATTTTTTTGATTATCTTCAATTTGTTTTTTATTTATGTTCTGGACGATTATTTCACATTGACATATCGGCAATTGAGTGAAAAGTCACCTTTTTTTTTATCATCTATTAGGTTTTAGAAACCTGAACCACTCCTTGTCAAGGGCATTTAATAAAAATGTAAAAAAATGACTTTTTCTGCTGTTTTGGAAAATCAACGACTATGCGAATATTGCAAAAGGTACCAATGTTTGTAGGTTTTTTTAGCTCAATACATGCCCATGAAATTTTTCCTTTCTTGAATCGTTTTATAAATTTATAAAAAATTTATAAAAAATTAAAGGAAAAGGTTTATTGCTCCTTAAACATCAATTTCGCGTTAAATACTCATCAAATATCAAAAAAAAATCTGGAAAAATCAAGTCATCCAAACCTGTTTGTTTAATTTCAAAAAATACATTTTTTTCTCTACATTCAAAGTATTCAATGCAAAATTGTAAAAACGAGAACACAAAAAAAGTTTAAAAAATCTCGAAAAATTTGTGTTTTTTTTTTTCAAAATTTTGATTTTGTTTTCGATATTTGATAAGTATTTAACGCGAAATTGCGAGAAAACAACGTAAAAAAACCTGTTTCATCTTAATTATTAATTGATGCTTAAGGAACAATAAACATGCTCCTTTAATTTTTTATAAAAATTTAATGATTCAGAAAAGGAAAACGGATCGACCGATCGATGTATTGAGCTAAAAAAAAAACTACAAGCATTGGTACTTTTCACAATATTTGCAAAGTAATCGATGATTTTCTATAACAGCAGAATAAGTTATTTTTATTGAGAAAAAAATTCTTTTTATACTCAGTATTAATTTGATATTTTCAAAACTGGCATCTTCAAGCTTCAAGATGATGAAAATATGCCTTTTTCTTCGATACGACCATCATTCACGAAGTTACAACCTTTCAAAAATCATTAAAAAAAATTGTAAATTTTTCTGCTGCTTTAATTATCACAGCCACACAAAAAAAGAAAAGTAGTCTGTACTTTTCATGCGACATATTTTATCTGTAGTATTTTTGCCTCCTAATCACGAATCCGGTGTCAGAATTGAGCTATCACATCACAGGAATTTCCTAACCTCAAAAAACAGGTAAAAAATGGCAAAAATTAATTAAAAAGTGCTAGGAAAAATACAAACAATGTTTTTTTCTATATTCAAATGTTTATTTATATAGCTAAGACCCCGCCCAACGTGAATCCGCGGTCAGCATTATTGGTTCTTTTTCTAACTCAAAGAAACGGGTCAATTAAAGTCAGATATCACGAATTTTCAAACAATAACAGATTCGCGCCAAATTTGGTATACGGGGGTTTTCTGGGTCGCTGATCACGGATCCGAGGTCAATTTTTCAAAATTCAAAATGGCGGATCCAAGATGGCCGACAAAATTTTCAAAAAAATAACAGAATCGAAGAAAATTTGGTATACAGGGGTTTTCGGGGTCGCTGATTACGTATTCTAGGTCAGAATTGCGAAACTCATTTTGTAATATTTTACTTTATAACCTGAGTATCCAATCATGTGTTAATCTACTTTTTTCGGCAATATCTTGTTCTTTTTTTCTGTAAAAAATCTATTCACGGGTTGAATTTTGTAAATCTAATCTAGGATTCATTATCAACAACCCCGAAAACCCCCTTTTACCAAATTTGATGCGAATCTGTTATTTTTTGCATATTTGGTCGGCCATCTTGGATCCGCCATCTTGAATTTTGTAAAATTGACCTCGGATCCGTGATCAGCGACCCCGAAAACCACCGTATACCATATTTGGCGCGAATTTGTTATTTTTTGAAAATTCGTGATATCTGACCTTAATTGACCCGTTTTTTTTGAGGTTAGAGAAAGAACCATCAATTCTAACTGCTAATTCACGTTCGACGGGTTCTTAACTAACTTTTTCTAGTTTTCCTAGCACTGTTTCGTGAAAGGAGGCAAAAATACTACTGATAACATATGTCGCATGAAAAGTACAGACTACTTTTCTTTTTTTGTGTGGTTGTGTTTTGAGTTATTTGGTGAGTTTATGATTAAAACCAAGATCAATTTTTTTGAATTCAACAACCTGTACCTTAGAAACAAAGGGTTTTTAGACAAGTTTGTATGTGAATTTGCCCACATTTGGCCCATTCATTAACAGACACCGTATAATTACCGTAATTTTTATCTTTGACTTTAAACTGAGCAGTTCCAGCCTCAAAGTTTCCGCTAACGCAGTCACCGCAAACTTGCTGGCAGAATAAACATTAGCGTCTGGAAACTTCGTTACTTGATGTCCTGCAATACTATTGATGTGAATTATATGACCATCTACTTTGTTCGCTCTCATATCCCTTATGGCTTCTCTCGTGGCTATGGACAAACCCAGAACGTTGACATTAAGAGTGTTCTTCCAAATTTCAGTGTCTCCATCTGCAAGTGATGTGGATCCCGTAACACCAGCGTTGTTGATGAGAATGTGAACTGGGCCTAAGTTTTCTTTGACCCACTTGAAAGCGTTTATAATGTCTTCCTCTTTAGTCATGTCTGTCTTGATGGGGTGGAGCTTGCCTTTCTTGTTAGAAAGCTCTTTTGCCAGCGCGTCCAAGCGATTTTTTCTTCGCGCCAAACCAGCTACCTAGATTAAAAAAAATACCAAATGAAACTTAATTAATATAAGTGGGAACTATAGTTTCAATTTTTGAGAAACTGATACATATTTGTTGAAGTTGACAGTATATAGAGCAGAGCAGCAGATATAATGGTATAGGTACCGTAATTTTTTAAAACAAAAGTGTTACTATTAAACATCTTTATTAAAAAATACTTTAACAGCATAAACTTCTACATATTATTTATATTTAGAGACCTAATAATCTTTTTTTAAGATAAAAATTCAACATTAGAAAAAAGTTTTGGGACGTCTCTCCCCTGGCTGTTGGGAGACATTGAGTCCTCTGGCTGGTATTATATTAGTTGTGTCTATCATTCTCAGTTCAATTCAAATATCAAGAAACTTATTTGGGAAAAAAGTATTTATTGAGTTAAATCTAAAACAGGGTTGTATCGATTGAGTCAGAGAATGAATTTAAGAAATTAAGAGTTCGATTTCTCATAAATTTTATCAATGATATCTAATTCAATATTTCCTCAATTCCTGACTAGGTCTGGACATATTGTAACAAGAAAAAGACTCTTGTACGTCGTCTAAAATGAAGTTAGATGCCGATATTTTTGATAATTTGTAGGAAATAGTGAATGTATTTTGTAAATTTGCTAAAAAAATCATTGTGCTAATAGCAATTCCAATATCTTATGATTTGAAAATATACCTGATAGGCCAGGAAATATAGAGTTGGACGCGACTTTTTGTTTCAGCAAGCTGAATTATTTATCATTATAGATACTAAATATTATGTACAATAACATATTAGTTTCCACAGTCATAAAAATGGGGGGAAGATTGTTTACAGACTGATTAATTGTATGATTTTTACGTACATTCACATTTTTCGCTTACAACTTTTTCCGTTCATTTCCACGAGAAAACAGTAGAGTACTTTTTTTTCGTCTTCAAAAGACTTCGAGCGTCAAAAAATATTGATTAGATCAAAAGTTATAAACAGAAGAAATTTATTTATTACTTTTGAATTAAACATTTATAAACTGCGTTATTATCACCAGAACGTTTTGGCATCGCATCCTCTCATTCCTTATCACTGTCTAATAACTCGCACGAAATCTGGAATCGGTAAGTTGAATAGTTTACAAATTATGACCTTATAAACAAATTAACTAATTATTAGTCTGGACATTCCCAAGAATCTTCCACAATCGCACTGATTTTTTTCATGGTAGATTTCATAATAATACATTGAAATCTATAATTTCAAATTTGCAACCTGAAAAGTTTTTTATTTTTTAGCCTTATTTGCAAAATTAAATATACGACGCACGCGCGTGATATAATTATATATTATTACATATTTGGAAAGCTTACGAAAAGAGCTTTAAGTTAAAAAAATCGTCAAGATTCATTGAAAAGCAACGGAGTTACAGACTATCAAAATATATTATTTTCAAGCGAATTTCGCTTTTTTAACGGCAGGACTATGAATATTATCGTCAATTTCTTCGGACTCGCTGTCGTAACATACTTCCACAAATAAAATATTTTTGTCTGGGAGAGTACTCGGATTGCCGGTTATGACAGTATTTTTTTGCCGCTACCAACCTAATTTGTTTAACAATAGGCCGTCAGCTTTGACAGTCTGTCTGTCTGACTCTATTTTAATTCGTAATAATATTTCAATTTTCTATTTCTGTGTAACCTATTTTAATTAAAAAATAATACAAACTGTCAATCAATAACAATGTTATCATGACATTACCTGTCATTGTCATGGCCTAGCATATAACATTGTCCATGAGTAATTAGGCCTCTCACGGCCTAATTAGTGAGATTTAGTTAAAATAGCTATACGCATTTTGGACCATATCAATTTCCGATATGTCAAAATATATTACAATTAAATCTGTAAATCTTTACGTAATTGGAAAAAGACAGAAGTGCTTGAAAGAGGCCTACTTATTTTCTTAATAAAAAACACTGTTTTCTTTTTTTAATAGTATCTCGCTTATTGTTAGAGATGGAACGTTCTGTCCAAATATGTAAAAATATACAGGGTGCTCCATATAAATCAATAAACTTAACAATTTGCGACTTCATTTGTTTTTCAAATATCATCTTCTAAAAATTCATAAAGAAACTTTTGTACCTTAAATTTTTTTATAACTCTTAAAACAAAAAAGTTAAAGGAGGGGTCAAAATATATAGTGAATCACCCTGTACAAAGAAAATTGAAGTACGTTTAGTTTAAGGCAAACGCATTTTATTCACCTATAGGTCATCCCCACGACCTGTTTATTAACAGAGTACAAGGTCAACAGTCTAGACGCTACCTATGTGACGAAGCTATTCAAAATTGTGAATTATTTGATTGATTGTCTTGAAATTCTGAATAGATTGAAATTTAATATACCTCATTTGAATTAATGGCACTGTGACTTGACTTCCAATATTTTTTAGACACACACATTTTATCATCGTCAACATTAAATTGAATTGCAAGAACTGTATGTTCCTGCAAGGCCCATCTGACCTTTTTTATACCTCTGTTTCTAACTATCAAAACTATGATAGTGGAGTCCTAGTACATACAACGTACATCCTTGTTCCTGTGTTTTCTCTTGTTTATTTTGAGCGATGTATTTGTATTTAACATTTCACATTTACATTACATAAATTTTCACTTATTCTCAATGTAAATAAATCAAATTCTTTAATTTATTCACGAAAATAAATTTTTTAACTTTTTCAGTAATTTTTTTTATAAATTCTCTTGCCCTGGTTTGAGAATCTGAAATATGCAGCATCTTCTTAAATGATGTGTATCAAACCAACTCAAGAAAAAGAATAATTTTATAATCAATTTAAATTATATGTTTGTGTTGCTATTTTATTGCTTTTAATTCCTAATTAAAAGATGCTACTTACAATAAGACCTTGTTCCACCAACGCCACTGCAATGGCATGCCCAATTCCTGAACTAGCACCAGTGACTATGGCCACTTTGCCCACCCAACGATCCATAGACAGCACCATTGTATTTTTTTTTACCTCACAGTATACTGAATATCTACTCTCGTATTATAGACTTTTTATCTCTATTTACGGTATCTTTAGTTATTACTTTTAATATATTTTTATCTCAAATAATCATTTATAAATAATTACAAAATGTGTCTATAAAATTATTTTAATTATATCTATACCGAGTGGTCGCGCTATAATTTATATTCAGGACAACGTATGATGTGGGATAATGTTTTAAAATTCATTTTTTTTATTGGACGTAATAAAAATATGGCTTTTAAAGTTGATTTATACCACAAGTTTCCTTTTTTAATTGTTGAGGTAGTTACAGTCTGGCAGAAACGACTAATGACGTCACCAATTATATGTTTTCCTGAAACATACCCAAATTGTTTCCCCTCAAGAGTCTCAAAAGAAATACCACCTAAAAATCACATTAGCGGTGGAAGGATCAAGTAGTCGTTGGAAAATAATTGAATGTTCGTTGTTTAAAGTTCCTAAATGCCACAAAATGCTTGTCATTACTCAATACGAGTGTCAAACGTATAACTTTTGTGCTTACAAAATGTTCTCATTCAGAAAACGTTGATATGCTGCTGATTTACGACGAGTCTCAAAAAATATTGAAGAAAGGTATCCAGAGCGCCTCATTCCTGATCATAGAACCTTTGGAAGCGACCTTGCAACGAAATGAAGATGCATTTTCTGTTCGGAAAAATCAAATAATTGATCGAAGGGTAAGAAACAATGTTAATACAGCTAGACTGTTACAGTATTTCGAACAAAATCCACGAAATTCCATACGGCAGGATAGCCGGTAACTGAATTTGGATATGTATGTATGTATGTATGTATGTATGTATGTATGTATGTATGTATGTATGTATGTATGTATGTATGTATGTATGTATGTATGTATGTATGTGTATGTATGTATGTATGTATGTATGTATGTATGTATGTATGTATGTATGTATGTATGTATGTATGTATGTATGTATGTATGTATGTATGTATGTCGGAGGGGTGGTGGAATTGTCTTCTCGAGTACTTTTCTTCAAACCATCCTATTTTACTTCACGGGTGGCTTGGTGGCAAAGTCTCGTACAGTTTATGTATGATAGCATGGTCTTGAGTTACAGAGATTTTCTTGCTCTGTTCTCGTTACCATTTATCGGGGACCACACTCGTGCGGCAAATGTTGGGCGACGCAGGTTTCTGGTAGGCTGCCACAGCCACGTCCCCGAGCCTGCCTTAGGTCACCCATCCAAATTCCAGCCCACGTCCGTGATGCTTGCCTCGGCAGATCGAAATCCCCTTTGAATTTGGATAAATCAGCCGTTCAACGAATTTTAAAGACCAATGGGTATCATGACTACAAAATTCGGTTTCGAGTATTTGCCTGAGCGTCACATTGAAAATAGACTTAATTTTATAGCTCAAATTGTAGTAAATGTAAAAACTGTTGATCACAACCTTTTTCGGCGTGTTCTTTGGGTGGACGAAAATCGATTTGTCAGTAATGGTTTTCCAAACAGGCGCAACTAACATTACTGGTCTATTGAAATTCCCCACATTGTAAATCCAGTCCAAAACCAAGACTATTTTGGAGTAAATGTATGGTGCGGCATCATGGGTAGGCCTTATTTTTATGAACATACATTGAACAGCGTGAGTTACCTAAATATCCTACAAGAAGAACTTGTCAGAAGGAAGAAGAAGAAGAAGGTCAGGATTGTGCAGCAACACTTAGATAACACTTTCCCAGAGAAATGGATTGAGCTTAATGGACCTATTCAGTGGCCCGGCAAGTCACCAGATCTAACACCCCTCGATTTTTTTTATGGGGGGGTTTTAAAATATAAAGTTTACAAAATATCTTCGCTAGATATTAATCATTTGAAAGAAAAAATCACAAACGGTTGTAATGAGTTAAACGACGAAATGTTAATAAACGCAGTCCACAAAGAAGTCAGGCGAAGATTGGATGTGTATTGAGATAAGATATAGAGAATATATTTGTAATATGTATGAAGTGTGAAAGCGTTTGCCTCATTTTTTAAGTTTAGTTGTTATCATCACCTTTTGTTTTAACTGTACTAAAGAATTATAGAGTTTAATCCTTTTATTTATCGTTAATGATATTTATGCACTTTAAACAACGAACATTGAATTATTTTCCAACGACTACTTGATCCCTCCACCGGTAATGTGATTTTTAGGTGGTATTTCTCTTTAGGACGATATTGCTTATAATTTTTAAACGGGAAGTAATACAGAAAAATTTCTCTAATAAAAGTGTATTAGAAAAAAGAGAGCTTTTTAACAGGAAAAAAATTGGGTATGTTTCTGGAAAAAATATAATTGATGACGTCATTACTCGTTTCTGTCAAATCCCAAAAATAATACTTTCGATTGAAAATGGAGTTTACCTCCTCATCCCATTTAACTTTTTAATTTTATTTAAATTTTTTGTATCCTCACAGTAGGCCCATACTATCAAGTTTGAGACACCCTGTACAATATTTGTTGAGATAGAATCTCAAGAAAAGAATAAGCCAATAAAGTTCTGTTTTCGGAACTACTGTAACAATTTACCGCGAGCGTGCCTTGAAATTTTCCTCGTACCTATATCTTCCTACCTCGGGTGTCGAATGCGGTTAATTCCAAGAAAGTGACGTAGGGGCCTCCTTGGAATTCTATCTCCAGAAATATTGTACGGACTGTAACTAAACTAGTAGTTCAAATTAAGATTTTTGTGACCGCACACTGTATAGTATCAACAGCCTTGAATTTAAGAGTGAATTTGGTTTTTATCAAGTACTTCACTTAGGTAATTTTATATTTTGTCTGAAAATGTTTATAATCAGTCTTATAGGAAATTTAATTCTCTACAATTTGTCTATTAGCATTTTTAGTCCACGGTTGAGATATTCCGACTTAAATCTAAAAAAATTTTGGTTAATTAACCCATAATCAAATTTGTAGGGAATACAATTTTCTTTGATTCTCACTTTTTCTCGTAGGATCCATGTTCTAGGCCTTGCGTTTATTAGAGTATGGAAATAATGAATTATTTTTCAGACTATTCGATGACTTAAAAAAAAACACTTTTAAATCGATTTTAGATTATTTAATTGATTACATATTTTGATTCCATCAGACCTTTTACATGTGTCTTATCCCACTTAAAGATCTTGATAACAAACATGTACATCGCAATAAAAGAAAATTATGGTTCAGTCTGTACGTATATAGCTCTCAACTGATTAATTCCATTTATTTAAAGACTTATCTCAGTTGTTACATTTTTATCAGTTTTGTCGGCGACCTTAACGTAATGACTTGCAATATACACGTACTTAAATTTACCTTATTTTGTTAATACAGGGTGTCCCGAAATTCATGCAACAAAATTTGGTCACAGATTCTTAAGACAAATTTAGGGGACCCGTATTTTTTATTTTTGCCAAGTGGCCCCCTCTTTCGGAGTTACAGCCCCCCTGAAGTCCGTCCCTAATCTTTTTTTAATATCTCAGAACCCTGTTGTACGAGAATGACTAAATTTGGTACACAGGGGTTTTATGGCATGTGGAATCTGATGGTGCTCCGTTTTTTTGGCGGGGAGACCCCTTAAGACAATTTTTCGTGGGCCCCCTTGTCTTTGGAGCCAAAAAAATTTAGTCGCATATTTAAATTTCTTAAAAATTATCAGTCCACTAGAAAGCCATTAAATTTAGAAACTTTTTGTCTCTTTATACTTATTTCGTAAAACGCAAAGTCAAAATGTGATCGAATGCATATCGTTATTTGCCATTTTCCTCAAAAACATTGCGTTTTACGAAACAAATATCAATAGACAAAAAAGTTTCTAAATTCAATGGCTTTCTAGCTAACTAATAATTTTAAAAAAAATCAAATTTGCGACCAAATTTTTCTGGTTCCAAAGACAATGTGGCCCACGAAAAAGTGTCTTAAGGGGGTTTCTCGCCAAAAAGCGTAGCACTGTGAGATTCCACATGTCATAAAACCCCTGTGTACCAAATTTAGTGATTCTCGTACAACATGGTTTTGAGATAAAAAGACTTCTTACGGGCAGATTTCAGGGGGCTGTAACCCGAAAGAGGGGGCCACTTGGCAAAAAGAAAAAATACGAGTCCCCTAAATTTGTCTTAAGAATCTATGACCAAATTTTGTTGCATGAATTTCGGGACACCCTGTATAAACTACATTATTTTTATTTTATTATAAAGGTTAAACTAAATCAAGCAAATTCAAATATTCTTTTTACAAAATCTAATCAAATGAAGTTAAACAATGTCACCTCAAGGTCATTTCAAGGTCAAATTGAGAAAAAGCCGAGCAATCAAGTCCGACCACATGTTATGCAGGATTTTGGGGTCGCTGAATTCGAATCCGAGGTCAGTTTGTCTGTATCAGGTTATTTGAAGGTCATCTCAAGGTCATTTGAAGGTCATTTTAAAGTTAATTTATGGAATAAAGTCGGCGGAAAAACGAGGAATAGGTGGCGGGGTGTGTGGGGACAGTAGGAGAAAAGTCAAGAGATTGACAGGAGATACAGGAAATCAGGAGTCTGGAAGAATCAGCTTCTGTGTTACATTAAATTACTACTCCAAGAGATCACTGACATTCCAGATCATCTAGAAAAGCAGAAGAAGCTCTGAAGTATTGTAGATAACTAAATTGAAGGATCTAAGGTCAGATATCTGTTACTGTATCTATCCGCGAACACCACATTCCTGTTTGGAGACACTGAGCGCCACCACATAGTAGTTAGATTTAGCAATCGTTTGTAAGCCGTCAGGCTATTAATGTCAATTGTCATTGGAATCGAGTAATAATAGTATATTATTCAACGAGCGTATAATGATGGGTATTATTCACGAGGTGAAGTTTACGGCCACGAGCCGCAGGCGAGTGGCCTAAATCACCGAGTGAATAATACCCATTATACGGGAGTAGAATACTATACTTTATCCACGACTACTAAATATTTTTGTTGAAGTTTTTTTTGAAATGTTTCGAAAAACATGGTATGTTAAGAAACAGATATACGACTCGCACAAATGAAGTCGCTGATGGCTCAGTGTAGATGCTCTTTCCCTTCCAACCGCGGGTCCCGGGTTCGAATCCGGTCTAGGAAAATTCACTTTTTGTACAGCACTGAATTGAAAATATTTAGTGGTTTACACGATAAAATTTTAAAAACGGATTGTTTGTAGCAGAACAATATAATATTATAGCTAAATTAAGGAAGCATCTGACAGTAGTGATTAATGACTCATTAATCACTGCCGTGATTAATAGGTATTATTAAGGTCGAGCAAACAGACGTATAATGGGTACATTATACAATAGTCGTGGATAAATATTGTAATAATCTACTACGTATCAGTTCTTCCTGTACCTACACCAACTTTCTTAATTATTGTAAACCTAAGCCCATAGGTCTAGGGGAGTACACCGTTCTTATAGTCGCTCAGTCCGAATCCGAAGTCCATTTATATGTATTAATAAATCAAGCTCAAGCTTATTCCAAAGTTGATTTGAGAAAAATTACTTCTGGTAGGGTCAGTGAGAGGCGATTTCAGAATTAATTTCACGATTATAAAATATATAGTGCGCATGAATTAAATCTTGGAGATTTTGAACCGTGAAAACAATTTATTTCTCAGTTCTTAGTTGCATTAGATGATCCTAATTTGTATAACCACATTTTGTGGACAGACGAAAGTCATTTTATTAGTCATGGCATTCCAAACCGGAAAAATACTCATCATTGGTCGGACGAACACCCACATAGTATTACAGAAGTTCAAAGGGAGGGTGACTTTAGTGTCAATGTATGGTGTGGAATTGTAGGGCGCCATTTACTAGATCCATATTTTTATGATGGTGTCTTAACGGGACAAAGGTATTGCAATTTTCTTGCAAATGAAATTCCTATTCTTATGGAAAATGTGCCACTTCAAATTAGGAGATACCTGTGGTTTCAACTGAACAGGGCGCCTTACCATAATACTGCAGTTGTTCAAAACTATTTAAATTTGCACTTTAAAAATAAGTGGATAGGTACTAATGGCCCTTTACAATTTGCTCCGAGAGCCCCAGATCTAACCCCTCTTGATTTCTTCTTGTGGGGAGCCCTAAAAAATATTGTGTATAAAACTAAAACAAACAGTATTGATCATTTGAAGCAGAAAATCACTGCTGCATGTGCTGAGATACGTGGCAATATTTTAAAAAAAAGTAACGTCCAGTGAACTAAGAAAACCTTACGAATTGTGTTTAAATAATAATGGTGCTCACATTGAACCTATTAGAACATTAAGTATTGTGTTTATTTATTTTTGTGTTTATTTATTTCAGTTGATATTCCTTTTCTATTTTCGTATTTCAGTTGATATCCTTTATATTGTTGTGGTCTCCCTTATATGATAGGTGGGTTTGTAATTCTTACAAATTAATGTAATCGCTGTATACACAGTTGTGTTATTAAATTGTTTATAGTGAATACGTTTTTTATTGTAAATAGGACCATAGCTATTGATATACTGAACCAGCAAGAGCATTGAAAAAGATCTATATCGCTGACTACGTCGTTGCAATAATAATTAAGAGATAGAGAAATTCACTAGCGAATTTTTAAATAATGGGAACATAAAGAAATGTTATATAGGAAAAATATTCAAAGTTAAGGGATCTTTATCGTGGCATTTTAAAAAACGTATGTTGCTGGAACAAAATTTTTTGAAGCGCCGCGACGCCTAGCGTCGTAAAGATAATTTCTGTATTTGTGACCTAACTTCTAGTAAAAGTAAGCAAAAATTAAATAGTTTCTAAAATAATTTATTTTTCTCGTCCATTTCCCAGAAAAACTAATCTTTTCAGTTAAATCGATCACCCTGTACTTATAAATGAAAGTAAACAATTTTATATGTAGGACTAGGCAAGTGAATGTTATAAGAATATTTACATCTGGAGTTATATATATAAAAAAGTTAGTATTTTCGTAGATTTCAGTACCTAAAGCCTTGATGGTTTGATCGTTTTTTGTACCTGTTTATTCGTTTTACTTTGAAAATACTAAGGTGGCATGACATAGCATTCCAATTATTTGATAAGCTTTAGATTATTCAGTTATTAAATGTTTGAAATTATTTGTCTTTGCAGAAAACACTATTTAAAAAATTTGGCGCCCTTAAGTTAATGGGTAATAAATCTAAAGTTCAAGTCGCTTTTACGTAAGTCACTTAGGGTGACCTTCGCAACTGATCAAAGTGAATTATCAAGAACTCATTTACATTTATATGTTTCGCTCAAGTATTATTGAGATACTGACCTCAAATTTAGATCAAACTTAACGTATCATTTCTGAACCATTTTATGAGCGTAATCATATAAAATCTCTGCTGTGAACATTTTCTCTTTTTTACTAGGACAATTTTAAAAAAATAATAATTTGAATGTCTATACTACAGAAAATTGTAATGAATTGTGGAAACTCACATCTTTAATCGTTTTCAAAATATTTACATTAAGAGAATTCTGTGAAACGGATGTATTTATTAAATACAGAAATCGCACTTTTTGTAAGACAATGATAGAACATAAATTCATCTAAATAAACTATAAAAGAGTTGAAATACACTAATTACGCCCCCCCCCCCTTAATAAACTAAAACATGTATCAACCAACAGAAAAACTGGATATAGACGCCCCGCTATAGCAGTAAATGGACTAAAAAAAATCGATGAATTGACGTCCGCTATTTTATTGTTGAAATGTGCAGGGGAAGGCTGTAGAAAAGGTGGATCATCTCGTGAGTAATTTATTTTCATTAGCAACATTATTTTGTTTTAGAACAATTTGGTTCAACAGACGAAATATGCGCAATAAAAAGACCTACAAAATGCCGTCTGATAAATTAAAATCGGATAAATCGTTTAAAAGTTATTGCAAAAAAACAATAAAAACCGTGGAAAAACCAGCATTTTTTAATTATCCGTAACTGGATTGATATTTGTTGCAATTTTATAAATATACCTAAAAGTTGTGAGTTTTATTGTTCTTCAAAACTGTGCCAAAGATGGACGCTGTGGGGCCAATATAGACTACAAGCCCATCGGAAATTTTCAAGGGGTCATTTGACCCAGCATGAATTACTTATAAATCAATACTATCACATATAACAATAACTTTAGAAACTATGCCGTCAATTCTTGTTGGTACAGGTGAGTACACAGGTAAGCTAAACCTGTCCACCAAGGGGGAGAGGGGGGGGGGGGTTTCGGCAAAACATTTTTGTACGGCATTTCTGTGTATAGGTTGTACAAAAAAAATGAACCTCGACCTAATGCCGTACAAAAATAGCAATACCGGAAGGCTGAAAAATTTTTGATTTTCCGAAAATGTTGGCGCGGGTTTTGGTGATTTATTACAGTACGGCATTTATACTGCAAGTTTCGGATCGATACGTTGTAGTATAACAACCCTAGGTTCGACAAAAAAATAAGTAAACGTAGTTGTGGCCAAAAATATGTGATCGTCATAAGGAATCCCTACGTTGTATGTTTCTATTTTTTAATTGACCGGAAGGCACTGGCTACTAACTTTGTAGAGGGGATGTATGGTTTAATTATATAAAACAAAAGCAGAGTAAATACACCTAACTTTTATTTACATACAATTCAAATTAAACATGTGACAAATAGAAAGAACAACAAAAACATTAACAACCCTTAAACATAAAAGGAGAGTGCCAGGCTCACCTAGAGCTCCTGCGGGGAAAGAGCATGGCAGAGAAACCCACGATCGTAGCTCTTACCACCCAAATATAAATACAAAACAACCGCTAACCAAAGGCTTACATTAAGAACCTTTGCTAATGATAATTAAGACCTGTCTCATTTAATGTGTCACTACATGTCATCTGTTAACCCCATATTAGTCATACACACTTCCACGTAAAACTGAAAGAGATTTGGTGTTAGTTAGCCGGCAGAGCCGGAAGGTACTGAGGTCCCATCATACAGGAGGCTACTCAGCTAAAGTTGAGATTTCGGAAGGTCCTTCATAACACTGGAGTCCCATACGGGAGGCAATCGAGCTTAATCCAGATTCGTTCCGCACGGGCGAAAATGTTAGTAACTGCAACAAGGCTCGTATAGACGTGTGACAAAGTGAACACAAGAAATCAAAGAACAACATGATCTTGTTTAAAACAAGTTGAATGTGAAATAAAGAAGTCGTTATTGCACTATCTGGGCGGTCTCGACAAAATACATATTTGAACATGTCATAAATAATGAACAACCTTAAATAATAATTGTAACAATTTTATATTAGAAAAATATGCGCCCCTAAGCGTAAGACAATGAAGGCTAAACATATACAGAATTATTATCATGAGACATATATATTTTACGAACAACGTCATCATTTCTCTATCGCACGGATTTCTATGATTTACTTTATCGCTCTCACGTAACGGCCGATGAACCATGGGGACTTTCCGACCCTGTATATAAATAATTTCAAACGGAATATAGGTAGTCTAATAACAGACCAAACTTATTAATATTGGTTTATTAACAGTACAGTAACATAAATTCCTAGTTAGTACTTATTTCGGATCTAAATGACTCATCGACTGACCTTATAGTAAGTTCCTGAATCTGAAAACAGAATTGCAGTTGAAATATGAAATATTAAATTTGTGCTTTTTTAGATATCGTATTCAATATATAAAAAAAATTTATAGACTACATTACTACAACAAAAAAATGACGGTAGAAGTATCGTAAAGGAGAACAAATAATGTATTTCTTATTATATGCAGTATTTAACTGAAATCTTTAAGAATTTTCTTACCTGTACATGTGGAGGAGTCGATAAAACGTAAACTACGCCATCTGCAACATTTTCGGCTTCGATTATTTGCTTGTTTTCAACGAATTTTTTAAATTGTTCTTTAAAGACGTCTGGAAATATTTCCGTGTCGACAGGTCCAGGGCTGAGGCTCTAAAAATAAATATTTCTGCTTTAGAAGCAATTCTGATTTCCAAATAGAAACTTACTATACAGCTACTGACTAAAATGCAATTAGATCTATACAGGAACAATATTTATTTTAGTTGCATGTGTAACTTAGCAAAGTACGATTTTAAATTATAAAGTAAAACTACCGTAATTTTTATTTTTGGCTTCAAGTTGAGAAGCTCCAGTCTCAAAGTCTCCGCCAAGGCCGTCACCGCAAATTTGCTGGCAGGGTACAAGTTAGCGTTTGGGAACGTGGTCACTTGATGTCCCGTAACACTGTTGATGTGAATTATGTGACCGTCTACGTTATTTTCTCTCATATCCCTTATAGCTTCTCTTGTAGCTATGCACAAACCGAGGACGTTGACATCGAGAATGTTTTTCCAAATTTCAGTGTCTCCGTCTGCAAGAGTAGTCTTTCCAAAAACGCCAGCGTTGTTGACAAGAACGTGTATTGGGCCAAGGTTTTCCTTGATCCATTTGAAGGCGTTCAGGATGTCTTCTTCTTTACTTATGTCCGTTTTGACTGGGTGGAATGTACCTTGTTTGTTGGAAAGCTTTTGGGCTAACGCATCCAGACGATCTTTCCTTCGTGCCAAACCAGCAACCTAAAGTAAGAAAAATTTATTTAAACACGTAGTAAAGCCTTTGACACTTATTTTTTTTAATTATCGAGTACTCTTCCATTCTTAAGTCATGTGGATTTCAGAACGAAGCTAACTTACTTATTCAATCTTATTTATGAACTTAAATTTTGTCATGTGAGGTTTCTGGGGATGCTAAATGCTCTGGAGTTATTAATGTTTGGCTATATCATACAGGGCGTTCAGTGCAGTACTCCACGGGAACATTTTAGGTCCTAACTTTTTTGAGGATAATCTTTTTGCCCCTTTTGTCGCTTGCTGTTATGGCAAATTTTATTCTAAACAAAAAAGGTGCTCTTGTAAGAAGTGATAAAATTTGCCCGTTTTCGAGAAAAACCAGTCATAGAGCGCCAAAGTCAAGCAGCTAGTATAACTAAAAAAATATTTTCAACGCCCTGAATCTTGAAAACGGAAAAAGATACGCCCATGGTTCATAGGAACAAATTGTAATATTTTTTGAAATTCTGAGGCCCTGAATTTATGCTAGTGTTTTTCAGAACACCCTGTATAAACGCCATCCATATTATGACAATTATATGTTAAATACTTCACTAGCATGACTATTATATATTGATCTGAAAACTGAATATCAAATTGGAGATTCAACTCACATACAATAATACACTGATGACTTTAAAAACCTATTGATTTTAGAACGTCCACAATAGAACGTTATTTTCATGAATTCTTAGAACTCAAAAATTTATTTGTACAAGTAATTTCGATCAGTTTTGTGTTGCAAAATTTATATAAAAGACATATTATTATAAATCCTTCAAAACTCCCAAACTATTAAAATTAGATCTTAAAACTATTCTCAATTTCTCTCTCCAGATATGCACCAGTTAACAGATTCTAATTGTAAGTAGCATAGTGGTTTTGGACTTACTTCATTTGTAAAAGTTTTCCAATTCCTTATAATAAACCTAACACTTTATCTCATTAGCTAGAATTTACTTACAATAAGCCCTTGTTCTACCAAAGCTTCTGCAATAGCAGCTCCGATACCTGAACTAGCTCCGGTGACTACGGCCACTCTGCCGACCCATCTCTCCATAGATAACACCATTTTTTTGCTCACTGTTCACTCCGCAGGAAAATATTTGCTATAACATGTAAAATATTATATTTATAAAAATATTACGTATTGTCTTTCTTTTAGGTTCAGTGTAGATCGAGCGGTACAGAGATTCATAATGTCTTTATGGTCTTTATATATTTTTTTAATGATAAACAGTATCACATACTGATAACATTATTTATTTATAGTTTGTGTGCATCCAATTTTGCAACGCAACCATCGAGACTATCAAAACCGGTCTAAACAAACTGAACCACATAAAATAATTTAAATAATTATAAAACATGCTGTATACAGGCTTGTTACAAATTCGCTTCTCACTACAGGGATCTCGAAAACGGTAAGAGATACAAACTAGCTTAAATGGGGGCAAAGTTGCGTAATCAGGGGACCAACATTATGCTTCTAAAAAATCAAGGCTATCATGATTAATTTTCGAAATATTTGGAAAAAAACGAAATTTTGGAAATCCGTTTTTATTTCATTTCAGCCTTGTTTGAGGTGATATTCAAAAAAGAAGAACACTTTCCCATGGCCTTTCATGATGGTCCTGGAGAGATGAAACGTTACAGTTAAAAATTGATTATGCCATTCGATAGAGGGTAAAAAGTGGCCATAGTAAGTGTTCTTCTTTTTTCAATATCGCCTCAAATAAGGCTGAAATGAAACAAAGACGGATTTACAAAATTTCGTTTTTTTTTCAAATATTTCGAAAATTAATCATATTAGCCTTGATTTTTTAGGGGCATAAGTTGGTCCCCTGATTACGCAACTTTGCCCCCATTTAAGCTACTTCGTACCTCTTACCGTTTCCGAGATCCCTGTAGTGAGAAGCGAATTTGTAACAGCCTGTATACGGGACGTTCCATGTCAACAGTGACAGCGTTCCCTCCAAAAATAAAAGCAAGGAAAAAATACGTTAAGGTCTCAAAATGTTCGAATACTCAAGAGCTTTCGAATAAGCGATGGCTATTTTTCGAAATTCAAAATGGCGGCCACAAAATGGTGACTCTAATTAGAAATTAAAAAAAAATAGTTCAGTACCTAGCTTAAAATCATTTATCCATGCCAAATACCCCAACCTAATAGTAAGCTTTACGATTTTGGACATGCTGAATCGGAATTTCGTATTCTTAAAGTCCAAGAGTGGTAGGAATATTAGTAAGAGACTTTTTTAATTTTTTTTTTGGTTTTTAGACCATATCTCTCTGGAAAATTTGTTGTATCCTCACAGTAGGCCCATACTATCTACTTTGAGACACCCTGTACATACTAAAATAAATCAAAGTACAAGCGTTATTTTTCCACCTCGATTTTTTTGCTTTAAAATCTGGGAAAACGCTCGGACACGTCGACTTTTGATTTGAGGGGGAACTATTTTTCAGTTTTTTTCATCCCCGTAGCTTTAACCCCCTAGCTGGGGAGAGAACAACCCCCCAAATTTGAATAGGGGATAGGGGTCGTGCCATATCTTTTAAAGGTCTTATCGAGTTCTCTATGACCCTACAATTTCGCACCATTATTTTTATCCGTAACGAAATGACAGCTTGTCAAAATAAAAATACTTACTAATTTATTAATTAGGTCTACACGTGAACTTTATCTAACAAACTGTTCAAAATGTCCGTCATTAACATCCTTGCAATAATAAAATCGATTATCTATCTCTTCTCTAACATTCTGCAACATATCGGCAGTTATCCTTTGACATTCTACAGTTATGCGTTCTTGCAGAACTTGAAGAGAAGCTGGCTGTGATTTATAAACTGTAGACTTCAAATGGCCCCAGAGAAAGAAGCCTAGACAGGAAAGATCTGGGGACCTTGCAGGCCACCTAATATATCCCCTACGGCCAATCTAATGACCTCTAAAATTTTCGTTGAGGAATTGCTGAACGGGGGCTGCATAATGGACTGGAGCCCCATCTTGTTGAGAAAACACTTCATGTTGTGACAAGTTATTATTTTAGTATCGACAATTATGTCGATTGATCAACCCATGTAGAAAAAAGGAGCATTCAACGGAAAAGCAGATATTGTACAGGAAATTCGGATTGCCAATACACCGTTCACTCATTTCTTCCACAAATTGTAATATA
Source organism: Anoplophora glabripennis (assembly GCF_000390285.2). Lineage (NCBI taxonomy): Eukaryota > Metazoa > Arthropoda > Insecta > Coleoptera > Cerambycidae > Anoplophora > Anoplophora glabripennis. The sequence continues at coordinate 34,778 of NW_019417410.1, read as the reverse complement.
TTGTCATAATCATCCTCTTTATAAATTAGTATTTTTATTTCTGACCGGGATATTATAAGCTTATATCGTCATAGTTACGCTATCAATAAAGAGAGTCATAACTCCCTTGGGACATTATAGATTCTATAATTCCCTCTACCTTTCACAAGTAAAAATAAAATAAAAAGTGCTAATATACATATATGTGTATATATTTATGAAATGAAAACTGAACCATATTTTATTTATTTGCGTCATTACAAATAATAAATGTACAATTTTGAAATGTTCCCTGAAAATTACTACCGCCACTGGAAACAATTTCTTCTTTTGTATGGCTGGAGCTTCTGTTCACTACAGTCGAGGTACCTGCCTCTTCTAATGGCAAAGTAGACAACATACGCGTCGTTTTATTTCTCAATTCGATGCTATCCTCCAGATACCCCTCCGCCACCGTGGAACTTTTCCAACCTCCGTGTCTTTTTAAGTTAGTCGTAGTTGCTCCTGCATTAGCTAGAGCAGTAGCAGAAGTGCGACGAAGGCAATGTCCCGTATAGGAATATGGGTTTGGCAATCCTAAATACATTGCGATTTTGCTGGGAATTTTCCCAAACATGTTTTTTCCAATTGGCTGAGATGTACATTTATTTTGTCGGAAGCGCAAAAAAATCGTTCAATACCTTTAGAACGCAAAGACATATAAAGTCTTAATAAAGGCAAAGCAGAGAACTCTTTTTCATCCACAATTGTAAATTTCTTCGATACACCAGTTTTACTTTCCGGTACGTTCACTACCATAACGGAATCCCGGTCCTCTATATCCGATATCTTCATATTCAAAAGTTCCTTACTTCTGCATCCTCCAAAATAACCCATAATCAAAACAACCTAAAACAAAAAAAAAAGGAAATAAATACACACAAAAAGGAAAATAAGAAAAAAATTACCTTATGCAGTAAATGAATTTCATTAGGAGCGTTCTTTAGAAATCTGAGAACATCATTAGGAGATAAAACAGCAGACTTTTTCGGCTTATAACTCTTACTCTTCCGTTTCAAAAAAGCCTCTAGTTCATTGAACTTGGCGATATCTCGTTTCTCATGTATATTCACCTTCGATTTTAGCATTGACCATTTAGTCCATAAAGAATTCGGACTATACGTTTCTGACTGCAACGAATAAACAAAATTACTACCAAATCTACCGAAAAACATAGAATATTCCTTACCAATTCTTGAAAATATGCCAGTAATACAGTTTCAGTGGCATCTTTTGGCATAACATTATTCCGTGTCAGCCACTCCAGATATATCTTGTATTCTTTTTGGTATACGGCTTCACTTTTCGATGGAATTAATGATTCTCTTGCTTTTTCAGCTTTTTTCAAAATCTGCTCCATTATATTTGGGGTAGAAAACACGTTTTTAACGCAAACACAGCTTGATAACAAAGTTCTGTTTATAAACAAGTAACAATTCTGTTTATAAACACGTAACATAGCAACAACCTAGCAACAACAAAACTCTTATAATCAATGGTACCTGATTCAAATATACTGGGAAGGTAATAAATTGGTACATTTTTTCCGTTTTAAAAATAAACAGTATTTTATTGAAATCGGTCAGAAATAAAATTATCTATGTACCACGGGAATTAATGAGCCTTAATAACCTCAGGCAATTGCTGTCGGGCCGGACGCCCTCGGGACGCAAACTTTGCCATCGGTAATTAAGGTCCTTATAATTCCCTAGATACATAAATAACTATTATTTATTTTTATTTTGACAAGCTGTCATTTCGTTACGGATAAAAATAATGAGGCGAAATTGTAGTGTCATAAAAAACTCGATGAGACATTTAAAAAGAGGCATGGCACGACCCCTATCTCCTCTTCAAATTTGGGGGGTTGTTCTCTCCCCAGCTATAGGGTTAAAGCAACGGGGATGAAAAAAACTGAAAAATAGTTCCGCCTCAAATCAAAAGTCGACGTGTCCGAGCGTTTTCGCAGATTTTTATTTTAAACCAAAAAAATCAGGGTGGAAAGTTTCCATTGGCCCATCCTGTATATTGAATTGTTTTGTATTACCTCCTCAAAAAAAGATACTACAGACGTATTTGGCTGGATAATGCGAATATATCTCTCTATCTTCTTTCATTACAAAGATTGCTACTGTGACGCTTTGTGCAAATCTTATGTAACCCATTAATGAAATACTCGAATAGGAAACGTCGCGTGTTTGGTCTTCATTACGTTAACAACTGCGGGTCATCGTCGAAATGATTCGTTTATGAACTTGTGTGAGTATAAATATAAACTTGACCTTGATATTTTTGGGTTTTAAAGGCAATGTTATTAAGTAAACAAATAAAACGACAGATGTTATTAATTTATAGTGTACCAAAGTTCAAAATAAACAAATATGCCAATAATTATTATACTTGAACTACAATAATTGAAAAATTAAAATAGCTTTTGAATTCAAATCTATGCACTCTTCACAGACCACGAAAGAAAAAAAAGACTTTTATTCTTAAAAGTATAATGCTGTACTGCATGTTAAAATTTGTTATCAATACATGTTTTTTTTTTAATGTGTACTTTGTTATTCATAAAAGTGTAACTCAAAATACAGGGTGTCCAGAAATACCGTTCGAATAATTCTAGGGGTGATTCTACATGTTAAACTATGAAGAAAAGTTCAAATTAACATAGGTCCGCAAATGCGTCATAAGGTTGCATTCAAAGATTGCACCGGGATATAGGTTTTATTTTATGTCTCTTGATCCGTTTCAGATAGCCATCTGAATTTTGGCATATGAATTGCCTTTAATAGTAGGTACTTTTCAGTGTTTTTACTAAATTATTATTTTAATCAGGGGCGTACCGACAGGGGAGGCCTCGATTTAATTTGTTCACATTTTTATTAAACGTCATATTTTTGCAGTTTTCTTTAGAAATTCTGATTCCGCGGTATAAATGACATAAAAAAGGTATTCTTGTAGAAAACCTGTCAGGCTAGCCGTTTTCGAGAAAATACTCTCCAAAGAAAATAGTGCATGCATGGTCGCCCAATAATAAAAATTTCTACATCAAAGTAGGCTTATGTCGGTGCTAAGTTGAAAATGGAAAAAGGTCAAATTACTGTAGTTACGGTAAACGAATTTGACATAAGGTTTAAAAATAAAGTTTATTCGATTATTATTGTGTTAATAACAGTGTAATTGAAAAAAATCATTGTTCTCGTCTTTCAAAAAATGCCGGAATACTCTTTTGCTGAAATGGCCGACATGCACTTCATGTATGGCAAAGCAAACGGTTGTGCTTTGGAAGCTCGGAGGTTGTACCAAGAAACTTTTCCAAATCGCCAGCTTCCTTCTGATAAACTGTTCAGCAGTTTACATCAGAGATTAAGAGAAACTGGTAATTTTACGCCAAATAAGAGAGATTGTGGACGAAACCGTACTACCCGAACGGCGCAGACAGAGGAAATTGTTCTACAACAGATTGAAGCTAATCCAGGTAGTAGCACCAGAAGAATTTCAGTACAAACGAATATTCCCAAAAGTGTTGTATGGGAAATTTTACACGAGGAACTTTTGTATCCATACCATTTGCAAAGAATTCAAGCGCTAAAACCTCGGGATTTTTTGCCTAGAGTGGAGTTTTGTCAGTGGATGCAGATGAAATGCCATCAGGACCGTCATTTCCTCGATAAAGTCTTGTTTACAGACGAGGCAGGATTTACGCGTGAAGGAGTGGTAAATTTTCATAACAATCATATTTGGTCAGATGAAAATCCTCACGCGATTTTCGAAGCTCGATTCCAAGATAAGTTTTCCATTAATGTTTGGGCAGGTATTATAGGAAATAGGTTACTAGGACCATATGTTATGCCGCATCGTTTAGATGGGCCCGCATACTTACATTTTCTACAAAACACTTTACCAGTTTTGCTCGAAGATTTGCCTTATGGATTAAGATTAGAAACATTTTTTATGCACGATGGGGCTCCAGCCCACTTCAGTTTATTAGTTCGACAATATCTAAATCAGACTTATCCAGATCGGTGGATTGGACGAGGTGGACCCGTAGCTTGGCCTCCCCGTTCGCCGGATCTTAATCCGTTAGACTATTTTCTATGGGGTTATTTAAAACACTTAGTTTATTCAGTGCCTGTTGACAGTGTACAACAACTGGAACAAAGAGTCATTCATTGTTGCCAAGAAATACGGAATATGCAAGGTGTTTTTCAACGAGTTAAACGTTCAATGAGAAATCGTTTAGCCAGTTGCATTGAAATGAATGGACATCACTTCCAACACTTGCTGTAACTAAAGAAGTAACATTCAGGTTTAATAATAAGTCACTAGTATTATTTGTTTCTGTATTGTTCCCCTTTTTTTTTTTAATTATAAATCTGTTTTCCATTTACCGTTTCTTTTTTATCACTATTTAACAATACCTGACAGGTTTTCTACAAGAATACCTTTTTTATGTCATTTATACCGCGGAATCAGAATTTCTAAAGAAAACTGCAAAAATATGACGTTTAATAAAAATGTGAACAAATTAAATCGAGGCCTCCCCTGTCGGTACGCCCCTGATTAAAATAATAATTTAGTAAAAACACTGAAAAGTACCTACTATTAAAGGCAATTCATATGCCAAAATTCAGATGGCTATCTGAAACGGTTCCAGAGATATAAAACAAAACCTATATCCCGGTGCAATCTTTGAATCGCCATAGCAACCTTAGACGCATTTGCGGACCTATGTTCATATGAACTTTTCTTCATAGTTTAACATGTAGAATCACCCCTAGAATTATTCGAACGGTATTTCCGGACACCCTGTATATTATAAAAGGAAGTAAGTACATGATATTTTTAAATAATTCAAAATTGACATTTATTTAATTATATTTTAAAATTAAATTATGATTATAAATATCTAATGCAGAAAAGATTCATCCACCGCTCTCACGTCAAGTTCTTGAATCTGGAAAAAGAAATGACATCAGTTTAAGTGTCATGAAAATACTGCTTCAGGGTGTTGACAAAAACTGTAAAAATTCTGTCACAAGTAGTGTTTATTAAACTGATTGTAAGAAAAATAGCCCCTTGGTCTGAAAATGCTTCATTTGCGAGATACAGGGTGTTATTAAATTTTATAAAATATGTCTAGGAAAATATACACTGTGTTCCAAAATGATGGTACAAAATTCATATTTTTTTCCAGGTCAGGTTTAAAAAAATCGCTGAAACATGTCAATTAGTAAATAGAAATTGTCACGTTTCTGCAATATTTTCTATTTTTTGAGGCATGTTTGACAGACCTATAACATTACTGAAATTTTTTTTAAAAGGACGCTCTATATTTTATAGTACAAATAGATAATCCTTCTAATGACAAATTCAGCGATATAAGGTTCACTTTTTTGTCATAGTTGCCAGAAAAATGTTAAAAATTTTCTTTTATGTCGTAGGTACTGATGGCTATTTCAAACAATCATAGTCTCTTCTGTACTTTAAAAAACGTACCTACTCTTTATTAATCTTTTTCTACTTATTTTAAAGCAATTTTTTTCTCAAAAAATAACGCATCGATAAACACATGTAATTCACCAGAGTACATTAGATATAACGTAAATCGTTTTAGTTCCAATTCATTTAAATTATTTTGAAAAATGGTTACCCGTTTAAGTGAAAAAAAAAAGAATTGACATATTAATTATGCGGAGATAAAATCCGTAGTCAATAGGAGGTATGTGACTCATTTCACCATAAGTATCCAGACCAGAGAATTAATCGAGCTACAATAAGTAAAGTATCCAAAAAGTGTGAGGAAACCGGATGTGTATAAGATTCATCTGGATTAGGAAGGCGAAGAACGGTAAGCGAAAATCCTCACTCATCCATTAGATCTATCTCACCCAACTTCAACTTGTCGATGTCCTCAGTTCACAGAACTCTGAGGACACAAAAGTGGCATCCTTACAAAGTTAACGTCTTACAAGAACTATGGGCAGATGACACAGACAGAATTAGAAATTTATTTAAAAGGCAACCCAACTTAAAAAATCACATAAGTTTCACTGACGAAACAACTTTTTGCTAAAACGGAACCGTGAACAGGCAAAACACTAGGTTTTGGAGCCCAGAAAATTCGCATTGAATGCATGAAAAACATACACAACGCCCGGAAATAGTGAATGTTTCGGCTGGAATACTACGAAATAACACACTGGGACCTTGTTTCTTTGAGGGCAATTTGACAGGCGACATTTATTTGGATTTTTTGCGATTTCAGATGATTACAGTTCTGGAATTAATTTTTCCTAACCCTAATGAGCACGATATGTCTGCTGGTGATGTCTGGTTCCAACAAGATGGTGCCCCTCCACATTTTCGCCCCGATGTAACAAATTACTTTAATGAAATTTTACCAAATATGGATAGGCAGAAGAGAGCCGCTTGAATGACCACCACGCTCACCTGACTTAATCCCACTAGATTTTTGTGGCGTTGTCTAAAGCGAAGCGTGTATGAACAGACCAGACACTATCGAATATTGAATAACGGATCATTGAAAGTTTAAATAATTCGGTGGCGGTGAAGTCTGTTAGACTTTTTTCCAGAAAATTCAAAGCAAACACAATAAATCATATTATTATTATGTGTTTGATAATGTGGGAAATAAATAACATTTTATTAAAATATTGGACATCTGCTTACCTGAACATGTGGAGGTGTCGACAACGCATAGATAATTGCATCGGCAATATTTTCGGGCTCAATCATCTGATCCCCACCAATTTTCCGAATATGCTCCTTCACATCGGCGGATACAGTTTCGGTATCCGTCAGTCCTGGGCTGATATTCTATAAATAATTATAAAATTATACAAGTAACAAAAATTAAAGAGCGATCTTCTTTCCCGTTCTTATATAATCCAATTGCCGTCAATGTCTTTTTGTCAAATAAATCCAGTGAAAATACGCATTCGCTTACAAACGTTGCATCGATTATTGCAATGAAAGAAATGCGATTTCGCGATCTGAAAATGACATGCTGGCGTACTTTTCCGATTCATTTAGAGAGTTGAAGGTGGTTAAATACTCCATGCTGAGAGCAACACATAGTAGAATGACTCAAATTGTTGCAATATTTTTTAATTGGTCAAATGCACATGAATACACAGAACCTTGTATCCGTCGGTTCTCTGCAACAAGATGTTTAATACTCAGACTTTTCCGAAGATGTAGAGACATAGCAGATAAAGTATTTAAAGCGTGAAAAGAAAAAAATAAATTGTAATAATATTGTGGCAGAAGGAATAACAATTAAAGCGATATTTTGCCGATTTTTCAGATAAAGTTATGACAGTGTTTGATAGTACAAATTGTAACAAAACAATAAATGTAAGCACATAATTCTGGCAGTGGCGGCTCGTCGTATTTGGCTCTCACACCGTATATTTTAATACCTACTAATCTACTAAATAAAAGGTTAGGCAAACTAATTTCCAATTACTTATTACATTTATCAAAAATCAAAATAACAGTATAAAATAAATGTTTGAATATTGAATATCTCGTCGCTCGCCGTTTCCATCGACGGGGTATTGGATACTGTTACTCCCCACTAGTCCCCACCACAGTGAGGCCAGAAATTCTTTGCTTGTAGGCGCGTCACAATATGCTACAGTTCCCCCTCCACGTGAGGCGGTTAAAATAACGTGATTTAGGAGGGAACTGAGGTCGGCTTAAAGCTGCTTATAATAAAGATGGGCTAACCTGCGCTTTTTGCGGAGCAGTGACACCTGCGACTGCTCCGGCAACAAAGCAGTGACAAATAGCTGCGATTTTTCGGAACAGCTCCTGGTAGCGCGCGCATATATTCCTACCGTGATATATTCCTTTATTTTTCGCGCCCGTGGAATTTCTTTTTACCAACGAATGAAAATAAAGCTTGTTGTAATATATTCAAGCAAAACATTAGTTATAAAACTTCAACCACCAATTTAAAAAAAAACACATAAGCCTCTTACATACGAACGGTATTTTGCTGATCGGCAGTTAAAACGATCGGCAAAACAACCGACTAAATTTTAAATTACACATAGTTAAATACATGTTTACACACAAAAACGTTGCCGACAAGTCTGACGGTCGGCTACCGATCGGTAAAACAGCGCCCGTGTGTAAGAGGCGATAGAACGACGATATCATATCTAGTCCAAGCATTATAGAGAAATGCTTACAGAAATTATTACCTGGACAAAAAAAATATGACGGTATAGAAAATTAAATTTTAAATTGAGTTTCTTGTTCTTTAAACTCGATCCAATATGGCGAACATGGTTAAAAAAAATCGCAAATTTGAAAAAAAACGGTTTTTCTACAATAACTAAAAAAATATAGGACGGATTGAAAAATTTTAAATGAGAAAGTTGTAGGTTTTAAAAAGATCTATCGACTGATTTATTGAAAGTATCGATTGCTTTGTTACTTTTCGAGATATATCGAAAACACCATTAAAAATCTTCTATTTTCTCTTCTTCTATAACTCGTTTACATTTACGTGCCCATATTTGCTATTTACTGCAAGCATAGCCCGCGGCATGCCAAAAAAGTACATTTTTGGAAAATTTAAAAATATTAATTATTTTTCGAGATATATCGATTTTTTGAAAAAAAGGCGCTCTGGAAAATTGGCTAGATCTTCTCAGCGGATAGCCCTACAGTAACGATTTTCGGTTTATTTTCTTCGTAAAGAGTTATATTATCATGCTGTTAAAAAATGTTGACGATTTTATTAACTTTAAGGATAAAAAAATGACTGAAAATGTTGCGCTTTTTCTTGGGTAAGTTTTTTTCAAATAACTATTTCAATTTTTATTATTTTTTTGTACTTAATCTGGGGTAGCTAAACACGAATATTATAGCATTTTCGCCTTAGAAGCAAAATAGACCCGTAAATGTTTAGTTTTCTTTCTTTAAAAGTCATTTTCATAAAATAAAAATTGAAATAGTAATTTGAAAAAAACATACCCAAAAAAGTGCAACTTATTCAAAGTCATTTTTTGATCCTTAAAATTAATAAAATCGTCAACATTTTTTAACAGCATGATAATATAACTCTTTACGAAGAAAATAAACCGAAAATCGTTACTGTAGGGCTATCCGCTGAGAAGATCTAGCCAATTTTCGAGAGCGCCTTTTTTTCAAAAAATCGATATATCTCGAAAAATAATTAATATTTTTAAATTTTTTAAAAATGTACTTCTTTGGCTTGCCGCGGGCTATGCTTGCAATAAATAGCAATTATGGGCACGTAAATGTAAACGAGTTATAGATGAAGAGAAAATAGAAGATTTTTAACGGTTTTTTCGATATATCTCGAAAAGTAACAAAGCAATCGATACTTTCAATAAATCAGTCGATAGATCTTTTTAAAATCTACAACTTTCTCATTTAAAATTTTTCAATCCGTCCTATATTTTTTTAGTTATTTTAGAAAAACCGTTTTTTTCAACTTTGCGATTTTTTTTAACCATGTTCGCCATATTGGATCGAGTTTAAAGAACAAGAAACTCAATTTAAAATTTAATTTTCTATACGGTTATATTTTTTTTGTCCAGGTAATAATTTCTGCAAATTTAACATTAATCCGTGACAGAATGCTTGGACTAATCCTACAGAGTGCAGTGACAGATATTCGAAATTTTTCCGCGAGTGCAACAAAAACAAATGAAGAACGATCGCATGTTGTTAAGGGCCCCATATTCTTTAAATAGTGTTTTCCGCAAAGACAAATAATTTCAAACATTTAATAACTGAATAATCTAAAGCTTATCAAATAATAGGAATGTTATGTCATGCCATCTGGGTATTTTCAAAGACGCCGCAGTAAAACGATTAAACAGGTGCAAAAAACGAACAAACCATCAAGGTTTTAGGTACTGAAATCTACGAAAATACTAACTTTTTTATATATAATTCCACATATAAATATTCTTATAACATTTACTTGCTTAGTCCTACATATAAAATTGTTTACTTTTATTTATAAGTACGTGAAAATAATTCTTAAAATGTGGGGTTAGAATAACAGCAAACGCATGTTTTACAAACGCTTTTTTTTTAGTTATTATTTTATTTGAGTAAATTTAAATGGTAACAATGAATAAACAAAACGTCAAGGATTTCATTTTTGTGCTTACTTTTGTTCTACACGTTTTACTTTTAAAGATTTCAGTACCTAAAAACGCCAGAAATTTCACTATTTCTCGGCCGGGAATATGGCCACCTTAAGGCAAGTACCTCATCTTCACCTGCTACCTCTCAATGTGATATAGTTTCTAAAACCATTACCGTTAAACAAAGTAAATTACCTTATGGTCCAAAATTAATTGGTATTCATGCTAAAACAAAAATTGACAATAATTTAATGAGACTCTTCAGTCTTCACACACGATTATCAACCATTCAGTTATTGTCACACAGAAAACAGTAAATATTTATAATAAGTTATATTTGCTACAAAAAATCTTGTTAACTTGTGCAATATTCTTATATATATTTTTTACCAATGAATACTAATGTGTGATATATTAACCTAAATATTTTCTAGAAAAAGATGTCATTTTGTAAACAAAAACTTTTAAAATATTTGTAGACCAGCAACCAGCAATACACGCATTGCTCTAGTCGCTGAAATACGATGTCTTTAAATCAAATGTGACTGTTTATATGCTTTGTGTGTGACACTGTGACTAATTCAAGCGCATATCGCAACGGCTGAGCGAGAATCTGCTTTGCTCGGAATCTGGTCGGCACGCCTGTGTCGCTGGCGCTAGTAAATTGCAGTAAACGCTCCAAAAAATCACCACTTATTTTGTCGCGGCGGAACAGTCAGCTCCAGTGACAACTGCGGAACAGCGCCAAAGTAGCAGACAGTGAAATAGCAACACATCTCTAGCTTATAGTTTTAGTGTTTCAGTTAGTTCGCGGTTAATGTACGCGTCGCATAGTACGCGGGTAGTGTCTGATGTCAGTGTGAGGGATAGCACAAAGGCTTTAAGGACAAGGACAAGGCGGGTATTAATTTAAAGTAAATAAAAAACAATTTCCTTACAACAAAACAAAGTAAGACTAAATTTAACGTAATTTAATAGATACTTAAAAAAATTTAAAAATATTTTTAATTATGCGAAAAATATTACTGGACTACTAAGTAAGCGGGGCAAAAGTTGCGACGAATTAGAAATATTTTCGAAATATATTTCCCCTACCTACTCGTTTTGGGAATTTACATGATTTAAATTTTTTGCTTTAATAGATTCCTCAACATTTCCCGAAAAATCGTTTGAATGTTTATTACAAATATATCTAAACATTTTTGAAATAGATGGGTTGAAAAACGAACTTAATATTCTATACAGAGACGAACAATTTCGTAATTTAGAAGTTCAAAAAACGATAGAAATATTATACAAGGAATTTAAAATGGTATTTTCGGAAATATACAAATTGTTTTTGCCCAGTTTTAACAATTCCTGCAACAAGTGTCTCGGTAGAAAGAAACTTGTTGCGTCTTAAGCGCATTAAGACTTAGAAATACGATGACACAAGAGCTCTTAAACAACTTATCAGTGATGACGATAGAAAAAGAATTATTGCAAAGTCTTGGTGCCGATAATCAATTTTATGAAGACATTATAAGTAAATTTGCAAATTCGAAAGACGGACGAATAAACCTGTTTTATAAAAATATTCACTATGTTTTTAAAATATTTTGTTAAAATTAGAGGCCAACGAAAGGCTGGCGGCGTTGTTTTATATGTAAATATATTTTTTAATATTCTTAAATATATAATTTTGTTTTTTTTCTGTTTCTTAATTTTATTGTAAATACAATTTTTTAAGTTTTGTTAATAATATATTTTTTTAATTTGCGGTTATATGGGGGTATTGGCGAGGATTTACATAATAAAAAATGACGTGAAAAGGACCTCGCACTTTTCTTATGGGAAGTGGGTTTCGTCCAATTTTTTTGAAACTTCGCAGGTTGATAGTTCTTAACATGTAGATCAAAAGTCTCAATTGGGGCACAAAGCCCCAAATCCACCCCTTCCCTCCAAAAACTGACCACTTAGTAAAATCACCTATGCACAATGTCACGAGTCGCCACTGAGTTCTGGTATATGTTTAATAATTCACTCTCTAAAGTAACTTTCTCATCATGTTTGTTGTGGTAATGGTTGTTTAATAATATTAAAATATCATCCTGAATTTTTTATACAAACAAACAACTACTCACTTAAAAAAGAACAACATCTGTAGAACAATAGGCCCATTCAGTGATATATAACTTTAAACTATTTCTTTCATTTTCTGATAGTATTTAACCACCTCAATACATCTTAAAAAAATTAGGTCAATAGGATTAATAATAAATGATATATTTAATTTTGAATTTGTAAGACCCTTAAAAAGGTCAACACTGCGGGAGAACAGGTAATGACGTCACGATACCGGCCACTCGGCGATCAAGTCGCGAGCAGTCGGACTCGGTACTTGTGGATGTATGCGACGACGTGTATGTGCCAGTAGTTCTTTGACTAGTATTTGAAGCAACTCAGAACCACCCTCGTTTTTCTTTGGTTGCCCGTCTAGGGGGTTGTAAAATATTATTATTTAAATAAATTGCTTATAGGTCCCTCTAGCCGAAGTATTTCGAAATTTTTGTGGGCGGGAACGTTTAGGTGGGGTAGAAATTTTTTTTTTGGAATAAATTTGAAAATTCTGCTCTAAATGTTTAAATAATAATATTTATAATCCCCTAGACGGGCAACCAAAGCAAAACAAGGGTGATTCTGAGTTGCTTATAGGTCCATCTCGCCGTCCGACGTATTTCGAAATTTTTGTGAACAGATGTTTAGATGGGGTAGAAATTTTATTTTTTTTTCGGCATAAATTTTAAAATTCTGCTCTAAATGTTCAAATAATAATATTTACAACCCCCTAGACGGACAACCAAAGAAAAACAAGGGTGGTTCTGAGTTGCTTATAGGTCCCTCTCGCCGACGTATTTCGAAATTTTTGTGAACGGATACGTTTAGATGGGGTAGAAATTTTTTTTTTCGGCATAAATTTTAAAATTCTGCTCTAAATGTTCAAATAATAATATTTACAACCCCCTAGACGGGCAACCAAAGAAAAACTAGAGTGATTCTTAACTGCTTATAGGTCCCTCTCACCGACGTATTTCGATTTTTTTGTGAACACGAACATTTAGATGGGGTAGAATTTTTTTCCGGCATAAAGTTGAAAATTGTATTCTAAATGTTCAAATAATAATATTTTACAACCCCTAGACGTGGAACCAAAGAAAAACGAAGGTGGTTTTGAGTGGCATACCGTGGTTGGGGAACACAAACTTTTCTTTTTTCGGTAATGAAATAAATATTTTATTCGGAGTCGATCCTGAGGTACTTTTGCAGCCTGGAACTATACAATATTTGTACAATCCTCGGTTTCGACCCATTTAGACATATAAACAATGATTAACGAAACTGCCAAGCGAACCACACACCCTATGTATTAACATAGACTCTGTGGTATTAACACAGAATGGGATGAGAGCGAGCGCGAGTGCGAGCTGAATGCTCTGCCAGTCGCCCGTACCGGTATTATGACGTCAGGCAATGGTTGCTCAACGTTTTTCCGCGCACTGTTTTCATTAATTTATTTCACACATTTCTCGTTGAAACAAAAAATTGATTTTTGGCATACTAACTAATTAAAAGGTAAACTTTTGGAATATGCAAAAAAATTCTACTGAATGGCCCTATTTTAATGGTTACTATCCCACTTACCGTGATTTTAATTTTTGATTTCTTATTAAGCAGCTCCAATCTTAAAGTCTCTGCCAATGCCCTAACCGCAAATTTGCTAGCAGGGTACATATTTATGTTAGGTATGTTAGGCACCTGATGTCCCGCACCGCTGTTGATGTGGATTATGTGCCCATCTACATTGTTTGCCCTCATGTCCCTTATGGCTTCTCTGGTGGCTATAGACAAACCGAGAACGTTGACGTTAAGGGTATTCTTCCAAATCTCGGTATCTCCATTCATTAAATTAGTTTTTCCCAAGGTGCCAGCGTTGTTGATCAGAATGTGTACCGGTCCTAGGTTCTCCTTGATCCATTTGAAGGCTTTCAAAATGTCTTCCTCTTTACTTATATCAGTTTTAACGGGGTAGAATTTACCTTTCTTGTTGGAAAGCTTCTGGGCTAACGCATCCAGACGATCCTTCCTTCGTGCCAGACCTGCGACCTATTGAGAAATGTTTCATCTAGGTATAACAATGTTTTTTTAAGATAGCGTCTTATTCTAAACATCAATCTTTGAATAGTCGAGAATTAAATAACACTAAGTTTTTTTATCTCAATAATCTCGATTAATTAATAATTGTGGTAGATATCATCAGTTATCTCACATGTGTTAATGGAGTATGATCGTCGTCTTTTAGGGTAAACAGGTGATAAAAATCAACAATTTATATACAGACTGTTACAAATTCGCAAATGGGAGCAAAGTTGCGTAGTCAAGAGCCAACATTATGCCTCTAAAAAATCAAGGTTAACGTGATTAATTTTCGAAATATTTGAAACCAATCAAAACGTTGGAAATCCGTTTTTGTTTCATTTTAGCCTTGTTTTATCTGATGTTGAAAAAAGAATAACACTTTCTCCCTCTATGGAATGGCATAATCAATTTTTATATGTAACATTTGGTCTCTCCAGGACCATCATCAAGTTCATTTTTTTAAATACAACCCTGGAAATTTTATTACATTCTTAGCAAGCCTTGATTACCCCCAATACTGTACTGTCTCAGCCCGAACCAGATTCAGACGTTTTGTCTCGAAAAATTCATTTTCGATCTATTCGTTCCAAATATACCATTTTTTTTAGGTTTTTATGTTTATCGAATTATCGTACACTATAAGTGTCATTAGACACTGTAAAATCCCCCTAATTATTTGTGTTATATAAAATTTAGATAAATTTGGAACGAATACATTGAAGATGAATTTTTCGGGACAAAACGTTTGAATCTGGTTCGGGCTGAGGCATGAAGGCTTGCAGAAATGTAATAAAATTTCAAGGGTTGTATTTAAAAAAATCAAGTTGAAGATGGTCCTGGAAAGACGAAAAGTTAAAAATTGATTATGCCATCCGATTGAGGACAAAAATTTACCACAAGAAAGTGTTCTTCTTTTTTCAATATCACCTCAAACAAGGCTGAAATGAAACAACAACGGATTTCTAAAATTTCGTTTTTTTTTTCAAATATTTCGAAAACTAATCATGTTAGACTTGATTTTTTAGAGGCATAATGTTGGTCCCCTGATTATGCAACTTTGTCCCCATTTAAGCTACTTCGTATCTCTTACCGTTTCGGAGATCCCTGTAGTGAGAAGCGAATTTGTAACAGCCTGTAGACATCAAAGGCACTAGATATAATTTACCATTTAATAAAAGCATTAGTTTTAAACATTTAACAGTTTTACTTTTACATCAAATTTATTAACATATTATTTTTTATAACAGAAATTTAACCCTACAATTCGTCTATACTGATTTTTCACCTACTGCCATTTCCAATTGCATCATAACCGTCTTCTTCGTGCTCCTGTAAAACATCATCGTCCTCTTTTCTAACATCGTTATCTTCTTTGGCATTCTCGTAATTGGCCAGCAACCAATTTAGTTAATACAACTGACGTCACTTCAACACCTCTAGACTGAACTAGAATCTAAGTACCTAATTATCAATATAGTTCGCTTTTACAATTCTGGACTACGAGTAGAATCAATTTCACACAATGACACAGCAGCTCTCAACTTTGATAGAAATTATACAGGGTGATTCAGAACTTAACTGGATGTACAAGGGACCCTTACAAATACAGTTTTGTAAATAAAAAATCAAAAAGAGCAGTTCGAAAATGATTTAAAAATACACTTCTGCACGGCACTGGAAACTGGTCCACTGTAAAACCTGACCTCGCACAATGCGACCGGCATGGCGGTGTGATAAAAATGGACAAAAACTTTCGCAAGGAAAGAAATATGTAAATAGAATTTTATCGCACCTATTTTATATCGGCAAATTCAACTGCTTTTGCTTTTATTTATTAATAAAATTAAATTGTGTTTTTAAATAATAAAATCATTTGACATACCCGATGTTACAACAACAATTGTTCAATATTTTATCCACCAACGTGTAAACACATTTGGGTCCGTCTTACTCAGTTTCTACGAACTATGCTTCACCATAAACTAAAACGATATCCATCAACTCCGAATTGCTATACACGCAAACCATTATTGACACTAACTACCCATTTTTGACACTAACTACTAAAAAACTATTGTAAACACCACAGATAACATGTAAATGTTATCGCAACGACGATTGCAAAATCCGATTTCAGTATTCGGAGTCGCTGAAGCTACGTGGCTCTCTACGCGTATTGCTAATGACGCTAGAGACTACAGTTGTCCAGCTATGTAGTGGTTGAATGTACAACAACTTTTAAAATTTTTTTTTTGATGTTGACTCCATTGCTCATGCCGCATCTATTCCCAAATTTTTTTGGATAAGTGGTGAATCACCCTGTATTTGACAGGAACAACGTCAATATTCTTCTCTCAGTCTTCGTCACAGTCTAAAACGCTATTCAATGATGTTGCAGTGGTAATCTAATATAAATCTACATTGAATCGAACAAAATGTAATTTATAGTAAAAATTAATCTCTGCGTTAACAATAATTACTATCGATATGTACTAATTAGGTATTAAAACATACCTTGGAACACATATTTACTTTTCAAACAAACTATTACGTGTAAAGCAGATAAATAACTAACCCACACTTAAAACTGTATGAATAATGTCAAAATGAACAATTTTAAACAGTACCGAAAAAAAATTGACCATAATTCTTCCTGTTGTGAAGATCTACTTGTGAAGCTGAAAACTTTGAATTACCTTAAGGCCATGCTCGACCAATGCCTCTGCAGTAACAGCTCCGATACCAGAACTAGCCCCGGTGACCACAGCCACTTTGCCGACCCAACGAGTCATGGACAGCACCATTTTATTCTGTTGTGCAGTCTGGATGATAACTGAATGATATTGTACTATGTCTGTATCTTTATAGATATAAACCATGAAGTGGGAGAAATCGTAATAAGCTACTTATCATTTTATAATAGGTAGATATTGTATGATTGCAAAAATGATACGGCTTTTTTAGGAGGAATCTCACTGGTTGTTTATTATGCAAGTCATGGTAAATTACCTGTTATTGAAAGTAGTAAAGAATGGAATTAAAAATAGTACCTACCTTGACGATGTAGAACAATTGAATATACAAGGTGTTAGAAGTTTGACTGCCTTAATTTTAACAAACGATAAAATACATTAAAATAGACAAAAAAAACCTTATACGACATGGGTCCTAAACTCAACCATTTCCGAGAAAAAAAATTATCAAAATGTCCAACTTAATGTACAAAAGTTTGATTAATCAAAGAATATTGACACAAGTGCGTGCATAAATACAATGTTTATCACTTTTTTGAACTTCTTTATGCTTAATTCTAAAAAACTAATTAGCGTTGTAATAAATTTAAAATTCGATAAAATTCATATCGAGCAATGTGACAAAGGCGCGGCGGTTAACACGAGACTGTCCAGCAATACGCAATTCAGTTGGTATCTGGAATTGGACCGTCTCTGAGTGTTTTTTGCGTATGACTATTTCCTTTTCTTGAGGAGTTTTCCAGCGAGTGCACAAATATTGGATTCGAAGGTGTCGTGCGTTAATCGAAAATGGTGGTGGACATTTTGAGCATACGCTGTAGTTTATTTTGTACTTGTGCGTTTAAAAATTACTGAATTTTGCTTATTGGAAAGTACCTAAATTATTTTTAATACGTATGATTATTTGGATGACGTGAATCTTTGGGAACTTAATTACATATTTTTCAAATTCATAATTTGATTAAAAGTGAAGTTCCTGTTTTAAAAGACTCATAATTACTAAAATTCGATCTAAAATTTGAGCACAACGCTATCTTCGTACTACAAAATCGATACATTGAAATGAACTAAATGTTTCACAATAATAGTTGTTTACATTTTTTCCGTAGGACAAGTCTGCCGCGTGCACACGTGGTATGTACCAGCTGTGTAGCATTAGGTTAAGCGTTGTTGTCACGTTGTGATGAAATTCCCCAATAATACTCGCTGTATTTTGAAAACTGTTAATCTTACAACTTTTTTGTTCATTTATAATTACTCTATCTTATGTATATTGGTTTGATTGTTGGTTTCCTCCAGGTTGACATATGGCATATGTCTATGGGGTAATTCCACTCGATCGTCGGACGTATTCATTGCACAGAAACAAATTTTAAGGTGCATAGCTGGAGTCTCTCATTGCACTCCCGACGTGAACTTTTTAAAAAATATAATATTTTACCCCTTCCATGTTTGTTAATTTTCGAGCTGTGTGTGTTTATTTTTAAAAATAAAAACAATTTCGTTTTAAGCGAACGAGTGCACGGTCTAAATAAGAGACAAAGAGATCATTACTTTGTTCCAAGTTATAAATATAATGCAACAATTAATTCACCTAACTTTTTAAGCAAAAAAGTTTTTAATAAATTACCAGTACATATTAAAAATATAAACAATTTAATCTTGTTTAAAAAACAATTAAAACTTTATCTTCTGGATAGATGCTTTTATAACTTGAGCGAATTTGTATGATCTCTGCCGATTCATTCGTTTATTTTTCGTTTTTTATTCTCCTCTTTTTTTAACTTAGTTTTAATATCATTGTGACTATTCCTATACAATGTATGTTGTCAAAAGGAAAATAAATTTATTATTATTATTATTATTATTATTATTGAGATGCTCCAATTGAGATAATTAGTTTTTAATGTTTGTGTAGTTCTATGTAATAAGTAATGTTGAGCGTCAGTGGAAATATTATAAATTTTGACTATTATTTTTAGAAAATATATTTTTATTACTTACCAGGCTAGCTTTTTATTTGTTATCACTCAATTTGATTTTGAAATATAAATTGTAAATTAAAAATTATTATTTATTTTTCTTTTTTTAAGTATTCTTGATTTAAAATGGGATTCTATTTCACTTTGATAATTTTAATGACAACTAGACCTATGTCAATTTTGTATAAATAATAGACATCAAATTTAATAGAACATAAGGTCTTATCTCAGTAGTCGGTTCACAAAATAGGTTTTACTTGTAATTAACTTTGTTTAAAAAAAATTAAATAATACAAACTAACATTTACTTATTACCCATACATACATATCTATTGTCCTTTATTTCTTTTAATGTCCACGATTTCTTAAGTAGTAATTTTCTTTCTGCTATTTCTCTCCTGTCCTTTTCCTTCTTTTCGTCCACTCACTCTCTCCTTTTTGTCAATTTGTTCCTTTCTCGTTCTCTTGTATCGCTCTGCTGGCTGCAATTTCCCGACTCGCCTTAATAGCTCCTATTCCTTATCTCCTTTATTCCTAGCTACGACAATTCAAATAATTTTACTAATATGACTATTTGATAATTACTCTTTAGTTATCTGTCAAGCTTCGTGTACACCCTTATTTTAATTTTCTCTGTTGTTATCTTCTTTCCTTTATAGTTTCCTGCACGATAAACAACAATTTTGTATTCTCCTTACTCCTTAAGTAAATTTTCTTTCTTTTTCTAAGTAACTGATTTTCACTATCAGCTTCGTGTTCTTTTCCTTTCGTCTTCTTTAATTTATTTTAACCAATCAGATTACTTTTTAATTTTACATTTCCAATTTAACCTTTGCAATACTATTTAATCCTTATTTTGCTATATACCCTTATTTTATGACCACTTTTATTAATTTAGATTGATATTTCATCAAAATTTATATTTTACTTTAAATTGTCATTTTGCATCTAATTGTCATCTTAATTTCAAATCTATTACTTAACTCTTACATTGTCATTCTTTGACATTAATCTATTTTCATCCTAATACTGAAACTTAAACTTTTGATTCATCTCAACATATACAGGGTGTTTTCACTTTAAATTTGGAAAACGCAGGAATGTATTCCCTATCAAAAATTAAGTGTAGTTTACTCTATAAATTTTTTTTATAAAAGCCTTTGTTTTGGAGATACAGGGCGTTGAAGCTTAAAAAAAATAAACACTTTTTGACATATCTCGGCTATCCACGAGTGGATTTAATTTAATCTTGGTATACATTATGCGTATTGGGGGTTCTCATAATTGACAGAATATTAGTCCTATCGCATTAGCCAGTGGCGTTCAAAGGGGGGATGCGTGGCCCCTTTTTCAAAAAAAAAGTACGCCATTGAGTTTTTCGAAGAATGTAAAGTAAATTTAAATACTACCATACAAAATCAATCTAAAAGGTCTCTTGGTATTTTTCGATAATACGCAACGTTCATGAGATTCTTGGACTATTAAGATTTCAATGCATGAAAAAAAAAAAAAATTACGACATTGAGTAGAGGAAAGTAATGAAAATATATATAAGTTCTTGGCTTGCTGCGATACAAAAAAGTTGCTATAAATTTTAATACAGCATTTGAATTCAAAAAAAATATCTCTTTTTCTCATTCAACACTACCGTGCCATGTTATCATGCATTGTAATCTTAATAGTCCAAGAAATCTCATGAACATTGCGTATTATCGAAAAATACCAAGAGACCTTTTAGATTGCTTTTGTATGGTAGTATATAAATTTACTTTACATTCTTCGAAAAACTCAATGTATAATTTTTTTTCATGCATTGAAATCTTAATAGTCCAAGAATCTCATGAACGCTGCGTATTATCAAAAAATACCAAGAGACCTTTTAGATTGCTTTTGTATGGTAGTATTTAAATTCACTTTACATTCTTCGAAAAACTCAATGGCGTACTTTTTTTTTGAAAAAAGGGCCACGCACCCCCCCTTTACACGCCACTGGCTAATGTGATCGGACTAATATTCTGTTAATTATGAGAACCCCCAATACGCATAATGTGTACCAAGTTTAAAACAAATCTACTCGTGGATAGCCGAGATATGTCAAAAAGTGTTTATTTTTTTTTAAGCTTCAACGCTCTGTATCTCCAAAACAAAAGCTTTCATAAAAAAATTTTATAGAGCAAACTATACTTACTTTTTGATAGGGAATACATTCCTGCATTTTCCAAATTTAAAGTGAAAACACCCTGTATGTGTTATGAATGACATATTTCTTCATGGGAGATTCTTAATGTAAAAAAACCGATTGAAGGAAAAATTTTGGAATGGAAATATAGAATTCGGTCAATATTTAGAGAACTAGTGCAAGAATCGAGTTGAAAATTTGTAACAATAAATTGACTGGAACTACTTGGAGCGGCGTAGGCAAAAAAATTTAATATACATGTTAATATACACACTACAGTCGTCCAGCTACGTAGTGCTTCTTTTAGCAACCATATATTTGTTTCTCGATATCTGTAAATAGTTGTTTTGGTAATACCAATTTTAATTTGGAAGATGTCACGTTTTTACACAAGTTTTCATGTAAATTCATATAATAAAACTTGAATTGTTATGTAGAATACATTTATTTAGTTCATAATTACAAGGAAATTGTCTTTTACATAATTACATTATTAATAGGTATCTATTTCAAAAAATATTCGTTCACACATCTTATTGTAAGCTCCTGAATCTGAAAAAAAAAAACAAATTGTAAAGGTCAGTTTCAGTATCATGAAAATATTGATATAACAAAACATTTTGTTATTAGATCCTTGGTAGCTGATAAACGCAGTACAGGGAATAGTATGGGCCTGCTGTGATGATACAAAAAATTTAAATAAAATTTGGGACACGTGGTGTTAAATAGGATGAGTTGAGCTCCATTTTCAATCGAAAGTATTATCTTTGGGATTGACAGAAACGAGTAATCACGTCATCAATTATATTTTTTCCAGAAACATACCCAATTTTTTTTTAGTCGTTTCTGTCAGATCCCAAAGAAAGATAATACTTTGTATTGAAAATGGAGTATACCTCATCCCATTTAACACCACGTGTCCCAAATTTTATTCAAATTTTTTGTATCCTCACAGTGAATCTTTTTACAGGGCTAGGGATGGACATTTAAAAAGTTCTGTTATATATTTTTTTCAAAGTCCTGTAAGCTCTAATAAGTGTATAATAATATCGTCGCATGTTTTTCCAACAATATATTTACATCTGAACTCAACTAATTTTCACCCTATAACGACAACGTTTCATCATTCTACGTTACCATCTTCAGGTAATTTTAAAAAATTGTTTTTTTTTCAAATTTATTATATCTCAAAAACGAAGTGTACACATGTTTGTACAAAATGTCTTATATTTTTGCAAAGAATTTCCACTCATTGTCAGTATTAACGATTCTACCAATTTGTTGTTATTTACTATACCTACTACACTAGAAAGATTTGCCCAGCATTTATTCTCGCTCTGAGGCAAGTTATACCAGGTGTTTTCTAAAATAAGTGCGTTCCTTGAAGAGGGTGATAGATGTTACGAAAATGAGCATGTTTTATTAATCAACTGATGGTCTAAATGCTGTTAACGAGAAAATTAATTAAGAAAATTAAACATAAATGTAAACCGAGACTGTGCATCTTGTGCACGGGCTTTGTGTGTTGCAGTATTACTTAGCCGGCGTATAAAGCTAACAGTACCACGTGGCGTGAACAACGGGAACAATTATTACACCCCTATTATGTACAGAGGGTTCATGTATTAAATAACAATGATTTTCAGCCCCGTGTGGAATTTTGCCAATGGTTTCGACATCAAATAGCGCAAGATCCAGATTTTACAAGCAAGATACTTTTTACGGATGAATGTTGTTTTACTAGAGACACCATGCAAATTTTCACGTTTCCAGCAACGGTGTTCAATGAATGTGTGGTGTGGCGTCTATTGATAAGTTTTACTCGAAAATCAGGCTTTTTTCGAAAAACATAAGAGAGTAGTAATTTGTAGAAAACTGAAAGGAGGATCCGAAATATCATGATTGTTGCCGTAAAGCAGTGGCGTACTATTTTATTTAGAAAAATATGCTACCGATACCCTGTATCTCCGCCACTGGAGCATCTAAATTTTAGAAATATGCATCAGATTTTGAACAATGTTTACATAAATACATGTGCCCAATTTCAAATTATTTCACTTAATAGTTTTTAAATTATTTAAAAAAATTGAAAATATTTTTGTAAGTTTTCATTTTTGGTCACCGTTTGTGAATCACCCTGTATAATAGAGACATATTTCTCTCTGAAGCCAATTTATGTGTTGTCGGTGAATAAAAAGACAGTGAAAGCACACAAATGTTCACAGTGCAAAATACAGTCTTCTAATGGTCCTAATTCAAAACTGTAGCGAAAATATATTTTACTTACTTGTACATGTGGAGGTGTCGACAATGCATAGACAACTCCATCTGCGATATTTTCGGGCTCAATCATTTGCTCCCCTCCAGTTTCTTGAATTTTAGCCTTTATAAAATCGGGTACAATTTCGGTATCTGTCAGGCCTGGGCTGATGTTCTAAAAGTAAATATAACATTTTTAATCTTAAAATAATATTTTTGAGCTTTTATATTTGTAAGCCAAATTGTTTTCATTTTTGTGAAGAAAGACAGACATTCGCATGGAGAAAATTATCATGGTCCTTCTTCTTTTTTTATTTTCTTCATATTGGCAATTTTTCAGTAAAATTAAAAATTATTAAAACAATAAGAACAAGGTTCAATTAAAACAACATTTTGTTTCACTGGCTAGTGATGCGTGTAATTTTTAAAGAGATTCTATTCAACCCAAGCAACAATCGCATTATCTCGAGCGTAGACGTAACGGTCTGTCATTGTTCACTGTAAACGAGTTATTAACATTGGTGGAGTCACCACTTAGGGATTTTTAGTTGACAATACCAGCCATGCAATGTTGATTGCCTAAGCTACAGTTCTGTAAGAAAGTATGTTACTTATTACAGTAACATTTAATAATTCATTTTATGGAATTTTACATCTAGGCTATTGATTATATAAAAAAACAGGGTTATAAGGAACTATGACCTTCAAGATATTACAAGAATCTTTCAAATGGTCATTTTAGATGAAAAAACCGCGGCGTGCTATTAAATTAGAGGGTGGAAATTGGAGATAGGGGTGAATATGCACCCCTTTCGGTTTTATAATTGTAGCTCGAAAACGACGCAAATTTTCAGTATAGTTCATAGGAAAAATTATTTAGAGAATTGAATTTTCGATAGAAGTGACTTATTTAAAAAATTTAAAAGGAAAATTTATGCAAAAAATCGAGGGGCGATCCGCTGATGTAATCTTCGTACGTTTGCCCTGGAATCTTTATGTAATCGTTTCTGAAATCTTTGCAATCTCCGTGTAATTATTGTCAATTTATTAAATTTTACTGAATTCTCGGAAGAAGACATTTTTAAAACTATTTCTCGCGAGGACTTAAATTATATTGTAGTTGCAAAAAATTATATTGTTGATAGTAAATAAAAAATTCGAAATTAAAAACCAGCTCAAATTTTCAAAGATCTTTACCTAACTTAGAACTTAGCAGTACTTCCAATTCGGATTCTACTTAGGATATAAGCGCAGATGGTTCCTTGTTAGTATTAGAAGCAATCGAAGAGAAAACTAATAATATTAAAAAAGTTGCTATAGAATTTGAGAACTACTTTGCCGTATATTACAATTCATCCTGGTAGGGTTATAGGAAAAGAAAAAGAAAAATTTCGCATTAAATTTTTGAAAGAGAATTTACAGCAATACATGTGGCCTAAAATAGATGATGTGCAATTAGTCGAAGAAAAATACATATTCTATGGGCCAATAAAGTTAGTCGGAAATGAACCTTTTACGATTTCTAGGAGTGATTTAATAAATGCTAATAAAACCTATATACGCCTTAAACAAGCTTTTAAATAGGCTCCGATGCGAGGTAGTTATACAGGGTGTTTAAAAAAGACGCAGCAATATTTAAGGGGGTGATTGCCCAGGTCATTTTATAAAAAAGAGTTCCTATAAACATAGATCCGCAAACGCTTCGTTACCGATCTACAGAATGATGAAATTTCATTAAAAAACCAGTAAGAATTAAATTTCTTCAAAACCGCAGTCCCTTATTTTTACTACAAACAACACTACCACATTTCAAAAATCAATCAAATTTGAATTTCTTTGTTCAATAATTTAAATTTATAAATTAGCATTGGTTTTAGGCGCACAATAAAAGGGTTTTTATTTTTTTACTCATAAACGCTGCGTCGTACGATATAATCTGAAGAAAGCTTTTTTTCTTCATAATTGAACAAGGAATTCAAAAATTTTATTTTTAGTAAAACCAGCGGCGTGCTATTTTTTTCTTTAAACATAGCTAGTGACGTGCCAATACGCACGCCACTGGTAAGACTAAAAAATCGTTAGCTATTGACACGCCTAAAATTTCATTATAATACCTCAAAACGGTTTTGGATAAATTTAATTTTTACTGTTTTTTAATGATATTTAAACATTCCGTAGAAGCTTAATACATTTTTTATTATTTATTTTTTGGGAAAATGTTTATTTTATGTTAATTCAATTTTTTTATTTTTATTAGTATATTGGATTATTATATGTTTATCTTTCAATAAAAATATATAGGTACTTACCTAACTTTCAAAATGGCATTATCATTTTTATCATGACAAAAAGTTTTTAACGTTCTTCGAACAAAAACTTAATCAGAATGTTCCAATTCTTGCGTAAAAAATGCCTGATACTGGAAATTCTTAATCAAAGTACTGCTGTTAATGAATGAAATAACTGACAGTTGAAGTTAATCCAATTATTTTTGTTCAAATGAACATTCAAAACTTATTGTAATCGACCCGTACTCCTTGAAACCTTTTTAAGAAATTTTGAAATCTTCTTTTAATTTCTAATAATCCTAGTCATTGAAATCTACTAAAATAACTCTGAAATCTCCTAAAATGTTTTGAAATCTGTTGGAAGATATTGTTATCCTGATTATTTATATGAAATTTGAAATCTTTTTTGAATTGATATTGAAATCTGCAGATACATTACAAAAGATTTCAGAAATTTTGTAATCTTCGTACGTTTTTTCCTTAGCGGATCGCCCCCCGCAAAAAATCGTTAAAAAACAATTTGAAAAAAAA
Source organism: Anoplophora glabripennis (assembly GCF_000390285.2). NCBI lineage: Eukaryota > Metazoa > Arthropoda > Insecta > Coleoptera > Cerambycidae > Anoplophora > Anoplophora glabripennis. The sequence goes on along the minus strand of NW_019417410.1, from coordinate 8,429 downwards.
GTAAAAAATTCATTTTTTTGATTTTTTTTGCTTTTTTGCCTCTAGTTTTTTTTATTAAAGATAGGTATAGACATTGCTTCATAGAAAAAAAAGTAGATCACATGACTTGTTCGAAAGGTCATTAAATTAGAGGGTTGAAATTAAAGATAGAGATGAAAATGCACTTTTGCAGTTTTTTAAATATAGCACGAAAACGAAGCAAAATTTCGGTATAGTTCATAGGAAAAATTTTGTAGAGAATTGAATTTCTCATCGAAATGGCATATTTAAAAAATTTAAAAGAAAAATGTTATGCAACAAATTGTTAATAAACAATTTTAAAAAAAGCAAAAAATAAGATTTTTTTAACTTTTTTTACTTTTTTTGACTCTAATTTTTTTTAAGTAGAAGTAGGCAAAGAAAATTGCTGTACAAAAAATCTAACTGAAATTCCCTTCAAAATTATGCGTTTTCAAAAGTTTTTGGACTAATATTGGCCGAGTTATAACCGGTCAAACTTAGATTTTCGTCGTTTTTAACATAATAATGGTTATAATTCTTGCTATTTTTACAACAAATTGGTTCTATACTTAATAAAAAATTATATATTTTATTTGTTAATAATAAATAAATATTTTCACAACTTAGTCAAAAAAGTAAAAGAAATCAAAAAATATTTTTTGCTTTTTTTAAAAATGGTTTGTTAAAGACTTTTTGCATAAAATTTTTCTTTTAAACTTTTTAAATTAGTCATTTCGATGGGAAATTCAATTCTCTACAAAATCTTTTCTATGAACTACACCGAAATTTTGCTTCGTTTTTGTTATATATTTAAAAAACCGAAAAACTGCATTTTCACCCCTATGTTCAATTTCAACCCTCTAATTTAATAACCCTTCGAACAAGTCATATGATGAAAATCTTTGAAACGTATAAGACTAAACGCGACGAAATCGAAAAATTGGCTAATTGTAAGTTTGAGCGGCCATATAACAGTCAATTTTCGTCCAAAAATACTTTACAATCTTTTATTTTGAAGGAAATTTTATCTACTTTTTTTTCTACGAAACAATGCAATGCAAAGCAAAAAAGTAACAAAAAATCGAATTTTTTGCTATTTTTTCAAATTGTTTATTAACGATTTTTTGCATAAAATTTTCCTTTTAAATTTTTTAAATAAGCCATTTTGATGGGAAATTCAATTCTGTAAATAAAGTTTCCAATGAATTATAGCGAAATTTTACGTCGTTTTTGAGCTACAATTAAAAAACTGAAAGGGGTGCATTTTCACCCCTATCTCCAATTTCCACCCTCTAATTTAACACGGTTTTTTCATCTAAAATTACCATTTGAACGATTCTTGTAATAAAATATCTTGAACGTTATAGTTCCTTTTAAATTCCTATAAAGTTTGCTCCCAATAACAGTTTTTTCAAGAAATCTTCTATTTTTTTAATGTCGACGATCGATAATAAACAATTCCCATCTGGTTAAAAAAATGTACAAAAACAGAGATTTCTTGAAAATACTTTTATTTTTGAAAAAATGTAAAAAGCTTTTTAAGAAAGTTACAGGCTTTCCTCTAGGGCGCATAATGAAAGGCCTATAGCGCCCTTAAAAATCATTTTCGCATTTGCATAAGGACTTTTTTTTATTTTAGAGCATATAATTTTTTTACAGCAATACTCACAGTAACTTTAATTTTTAATTTCAAGTTAAGGAGTTCAAGCCTCAATGTTTCTGCCAAGGCTCTAACAGCAAATTTGCTAGCAGGGTACATATTCGCCTTCGGCATATTAGGTACTTGGTGTCCCGTAACACTATTGATGTGTATTATGTGACCATCCACGTTGTTTGCTCTCATATCTCTTATGGCCTCCCTTGTGGCTATGGACAGACCAAGGACGTTGACGTTGAGGACGTTCCTCCAAATGTCTATGTCTCCATCGCCGAGATCTGTGTCTCCGAAGACACCAGCGTTGTTGATGAGTACGTGAACTGGACCCACATTTTCCTTGATCCATTTGAAGGCGTTTATAATATCTTCCTCTTTACTTATATCCGCTTTCAGTGGGTAAAGCTTGCCTTTCTTGCCAGAGAGTTTCAGAGCTAGCGTATCTAGTCGAACCTTCCTTCGTGCTAGACCTACAACCTATTGAAATGTTTCATAATATACAGGGTGTTTCTTAATAACGTGCTAATATTTAAGGAGGTTATTCTTGGATCCATTTTAAGAAAAAAATTTCATATGAACATATGTCCTAAAATGTCTTAACTTTTGAACTACAGGGTGCTAAAGTTTCATGAAAAAAATTTTTTATGGTAACTTTGGTCTTACCCTAAATATTTTTTCAAATTTGGTACACGCCTTCTATTCATCGAGATGCATTATTTTTGCCAGTAGCGTCTGTACAGGTTTTGTATTGAATATTTTTGAAGAAAAATATGTTACGTCACTGTTTTTTCTTAAAGTAAAAATCAATTTTTGAAATCCTCATTCCTTTCTGAGCAAATGTGGTGTCTTTATTTTTTTTCATTTGAGTTTCTGCATAAAAAACTAAAATTCATTCATTTGCATCTTATTGGACCACTTACGAGGAAAAAAAAAGATTTATGTAACTTTGAACAATAATTTATTTAAGGTAATAACTTTTAAACGTTGAAATTATGAAATTACAGTAATAGCCCAGTCATTATAGACATGAAAGAGCCTGTTTCGGGAAAAAAATACTATTAGAAGTTTCTCTGCGGAATATTGTTCGGAAACCTGTTATAAATAAAATATCAAAAAATCAACTCGAGGCTAGTTGGGAAACTTTGTTTTAACAGTGGTCAAAGTTATGGAAAAGTGGTTTTTTGACTCACGTAAAAAAGCTATTATTCATAGCGAAAAAAAGTTTATACAAAAAAGGTAGGTATTAAATAAGCCTATAAAATGAAAAAAGTCCGATTAAATTCCGATAATTTGTTTATGCACAAGAGCTCAAAAATGGTCGAAAATTGCCGTTTTTTTCAATTGCTAATAATTAATGCAATTTTCATCGCAGACACTTGTAATTCAGGATTTTTGAGGCTTTTTACACCCTTAATAAGTGGTAAAAATTTCAGCTCGAAAGCTTCATTGGTTTGGCGTTGGCGGAATTTGTTATCTAAGAAGATGCTATTTTCAATTCATTTTTCCCAAGCTCACAGGCGTTGTAGGGTTTTGATCATTAGTTGTTTTTGTACCTAAATAGTTGTATTGACATAGACATTTACCGAGAATTTAATTTTTCAAATTTAATTTGTTTAAAATTTACTTTGAAAAAATGTTAATATTTATTAAATTGTTAAGATAGGTAATTATTATAAAATAAAATAGTAACCTCTTTACTTTACTTTTCTTCAAATTTAAAAAAAAATCGTTGTAAGTTGATTAGAGGCTGAGATAATTTTTTTTATTTATTTAATCGCAGTGGCCTTAATTATTAATATTAAGAGCCGAAATTTGGAATATACATACACATAAAGTATATATTTTCATGTCCTACATTAACATTAAGGTGAATTCAACTATTTAATTTCGAAAAAGAAGATAGCGGCGCGCGCCGCATTATTGAATCTAATTGAAATTTCGAGTGCCTCTGGTATTGAGGTCGAGTAAAACGTATGTAAGGTTGGAGTTTGAGCTTTTTGAGGTAATTAATTATTATTAATAAAATACGAAAGGTAAATATCTGCGATATAAGGCATGTATTTGAAATGAATTCATTTCGAACGAAATAATTTCTATATACTATTGAAGCTTATTCTTGTTATAAAGCTTATTCTAATTATTTAGTTAATTCTAATACACATGAGTCATTCGCATCGTCATCACCTGTTACTAACCGTCAGATCATGAAAATATTATCACCATAGCTTCGGTTGAAAAGCTTTTCTCATTTTCATCTATCTTGCACCTTTTTAAAAAAGGTTGATCGAAAATGATGATTTGCGTTTCTAAATTCTTTTGGAATTTTCCTTTCAAAAATCGAAAAATTTATTTTTTTATTCACGTAATTTTACTGGTGCCTGATCCTGTAGAAAATGATAAATTATGAATTGAAAGATCATAGATAATAAGTTCATCTATAATTTTCTTCATTTTATTTTCGTATTCTTCTTAGCAAACCCTTTTATTTGATACCCATATCATGGGGGTGTATAAAAAAATAACTGGTTCGCCATCTTTGAGTTTCCGCCATATTGGATTTAGAATGACGTCACTTAGCTAACCATGCATTGTCATCCAAATTAAACGTGTATGCAAAATTTCAGCTCAATCGGTTGGGGAAACTGTTTTAAAATTTAGTTGCAAAATATGACCCATACTAACAAGGCAAGTTAAATAAAAGCTTGTAAAAATATGATAAATGGCACACGAAAAAGGTGCATGTTCATAAAAAAAACAATTTGAATTAGAAACGCTCGTTTAGAACGCGAAAAGACACTAAAACGCTAGCTATTGTATAACTTAGGCCTCTTACAATAGTAAATCGGCCGTACACGGAGGCACAAGAAATGACACAGAACCCGAATCCGGAAAAATCCGGTGGTTTTCTCTTTTGATATATGAAATTGACACTTCTGTTCGCATTTTCCAACTTTCAATAGTGCAGGATCTCTTGGGATCACAACTATTTCGGTAATTTACGATTGATGTGATTTGAAATAGATTTAAATTGTAAGACGTTTTTGTTAAAGCAATAAAAACATGCAACTTTGGAAAAATGAGGTTCTAGATGAGCAAATGTATTCTACTTATCTCCAGGAACACCCTCTCTATTGCACATAACGATTCGTACTCTAGTAAAAATTTGCACGTATTTTAAATTCACCGCTTTTCGAGGGGTCAGTGGCAAGTGAAATATGCTAATGTGTCACAGCATACTTCCGATAGTTGCTGTGGTCTATACACATGGGCCAGCTGTCACTTTAAAAAACTACGCAGTGACTCCTTCTCTAGTATATTCTGAAGTATTAACGCAAACCAACGACTTTGAAATTTCGACTTTTGTCCAGCTTTTTCGGAATTCCGACCACTGTGCGGCGGTGCGTTCTATTACTTGGTCTAGCGAACGAGTGAGGAAGGCGAGGCTTAGCATGCGCGCTTAACGATGTAATAAATATTAACATTTTTTCAAAGTCATTTTTAAACAAATTAAATTTGAAAAATTAAATTATCAGTAAATACATATGTCAATACAACTATTTAGGTACAAAAATCTACATACATTTTGGAATGGTAAAAGAAAATTACCCTGAACGCACAAAGAAATAAATTATATCAGATGTTGGAAATGTCCACCTCCTGCAAATATGCTCTGCTCTTCTTCTCATGGACTCACGTACTCTTTGGAAAGTGGGAGTGGTTCTAATAGTTTCGCAACAAACTATGATGCGATTTCTCAACTGCTCTTCAGTATGAATTGGTGTGCTTTTGAGATGACCCCATGGGAAGTAATCTAAAGCATTCAGGTCCGGGGACCTAGGTGGCCATGACTGTGGTCCGCCGTGACCTTTCCAGCGATTATTGTAATTTTGGTTTAAATATTCGTGCGCCAGGGCACTGAAGTACGCTGGTGCTCCGTCGTGCATAAACCATAGTCGATTTCTTACTGAAATGGGAACAACCTCCATCAAACCTGGCAATCCTTCTTCGAGAATATGCCGGTAATTATGTCCATTTAATCTCTTATGAAGAAAATATGGTCCAGTTAAATAATCACCGCATATTCCAACCCACAAAACTATGGCGGGATTCCAAGATTGCATGTGGGTTTTCTTAAGCCCAAATGTGATTGTTGTGGAAGTTTTGGATGGAGTTTCTGGAAAAGTTGGCTTCATCGGTGAATAAAATTTCAGTGTCAAATAATGGATTTTCATTCACTTTATGAAGAAACCATTGGCAAAAGTTTATCCGTAATGGAAAGTCGCGAGGTAGTAAAGCTTGAACCCGTTGGATATGGTACGGATATAATGAAAAGTCGTGGAGAATTTTCCAAATAAGAATATGTGAGACATTTAAATTTTTCCCACTTTTTCTTGTACTTAATGTTGGATCTTCCTCAATTGAATTCAAAACCGCTATCTCAATTTCTGGTGTTCTTTTCTTACAGTACGGTGTACTTCTTTTAAATGATTGTCTGACCACATTTGCTCAGAAAGGAATGAGGATTTCAAAAATGATTTTTATTTTAAGAAAAAGCAGTGGCGTAACATATATATATTTTTTTAAATATTCAATACAAAACCTGTACAGACGCCACTGGCAAAATTAATAAAATTGTTTGTACATCAGAAAATGCATCTCGATGAATAGAAGGCGTGTACCACATTTGAGATAGAGATAGAGCTCTAATTAAATATAAACAAAATAAGACTGAACAGAATTGGACAGAGTATAAAGAAATGCGCAATTTTGTAAACAGATCTGTTAAGGTCGAAAAAAAGGCGTATCTGCAGCATAAATTTAAGACTGATCCAAAAAGTTTTTGGGCCTCAATGAAGCATTTAAATAAATAAATCTTAAAAATAAAAACTTACTATGTCCCTTTGAAGATGTAAATACAATTAATGAATTTTTCATAAATATTATACCAAATCTATCGGATAATTTAGATCCAAATATAAAAAATGTTCTAGATAAGTATAAAACAAGACACACCAATGTCGTTGAGTGTTTCGAATTCAGTCAAGTGGACAGTGTAAGGGTGAATACTATTATAAGTAAGCTGAAATCTAACGCTATAGGCGTAGACGGTCTGAATGTAAAAATGTTAGAGTTATTTTTTCCGCATATATCTGATTATTTTACTTTCGCAATTAACAAATGTTTGTCTTCTGGTGAATTTCCTGATATCTGGAAGGATGCTAATATACATCCTATACCTAAAACTTGCAGTTCATCGGATTTAGTTGACTTTAGACCAATCAGCATACTACCAACACTGTCTAAGGTTTTAGAAAAAATTATTTTTGAGCAATTTAATAATTTCCTTACAAATAATAAACTGGTACCTCCCCATCAATCTGGGTTTCGGGAGCATCACAGCACTGAAACAGCTCTTTTAGATGTTACTGACAACATATTTAAATCGAATGATAACAATTATAATACATGTTTAATTCTGCTTGACCTAAGTAAAGCATTTGATACCTTAGACCATGATTTACTTATCCAAAAACTTAAATACTTTGGCGCTGGTAATGTACCAACTTTATTTTTCAAAAATTACTTATGTGACAGGCGTCAACGGGTAGTATGCTCTGGTCAATACTCTGATTTCAAAACTATTCGCAAAGGAGTACCACAGGGAAGTATTTTAGGTCCTCTTTTATTCTCTATTTATACTGCGGATTTGGATACCTATTTAGAGAGTTGTCAGATACATCAATATGCGGATGACACGCAAATCTATCATTCATTTGCAAGTAATGAAATTAATAATGCGGTTGATAGAATTAATGCAGATTTAAAGTCAATGTCTAACTTTTGTATTGCTCATAAACTCATTCTCAATGAAGCAAAGACACAGTTACTTTTATTTGGTAAACAGAGACAAACAATTAGAGTGCATCCTGATTTTCAGATATTTTTAAATAGTAAAATAATAAAACCTCAAGATGATTGTAAAAACCTGGGCGTATATCTAGACGTTAACTTAAGATTTCAGAGTCATGTCAACTATTTGGTTAAAAAGTCTTATGGGAAATTGAAGTTACTTTATATGCATAAAGACTCTCTTTGCAAAGAAATTAAATTAAAATTATGTGAAACCTTAGTTATGTCGTCATTAAGTTATTGTGTTACCGTCTACTGGCCTTGCTTATTACAATCTGACAAATATTCTCTGCAGAAAGTACAAAACAATTGTTTAAGGTATTCATTTGGTTTGAAAAAATTCGACCATGTAACACCATGTTATCAAGAGTGTCAATGGCTCAAATTAAGTGAACAGTATGATCTACGTATGTCCTCCCTGATTTATAAAGTCAATGAAAACAAATCTCCTGCATATTTACATGACAAGCTTGTGAAACGTAATGTTATTCATGGCCGCTCCACAAGATTCCGGAATCTGTATACTGTCCCGAGGCACCGCTATGCCGAGTATTCAAAATATTTTTCCTACAATGCCGCGAAGCTGTATAATAAAATTGATATTAATATCAAAAATGCCCCCACTGTATCATCTTTTCGCAAACATCTAAAACAGTCCATTTTATCACAAAGAACTATGTAGTTGCATTAGTTGTATGTTGTATTAGTTTTTAGTTTTTATTTAGTTACGTTAGTTTTAGTTATATTTTGTTATGTCTACTATTTATTTACAATTACTTATTTTTCTGGTGGTTACGTGGAAGAGCGAGTAAAATCGAACGGCGCCACCAGGTTGCCTAAATCTTTGTCATAAATATATATGTAT
>NW_019417409.1:0-81113 GCF_000390285.2 Anoplophora glabripennis | reverse complement strand
ATTTAGTCCATTTAGATCAACAAATGATAAGTCATGTGTACAAGTCTAGTTGTACACGCCTATGCTAATAGGCATGTATCATATTCTACACGATTACATTATCACAGTATAGTATTATATATAAAACATAATGAGGTATACATACATATGTATAAACTAAATAAACAGAAAACAAAAATAAAAAATTAACAGGATATAAAACATGGGTAACAAATAACAGTAAAGATCCCAATACCCCTCCAATATAATGCATTATTGTTATTACCTTAGATCTTATAAGGTTTCACACTAACGGCCAACTTCTCACTGCGAATCGTCTGTGTCTTGATTTTGCGAGATTCTTTTTATACTTACAAAAACTTATCGCTATATGCTGGGAAATATTGTTAGCATTCGATTTGCACATTGAAATTTTATTATGATAATGATGAAACTAAATCTAGAGAGATATCAATAGCTCACACAAAAAACATAACATATTTAGCCTCTTATGCAGCTTATTTATGCGTACATTATAAATAATATAGGGCGAACCATTTGATAGTGCTACACAGTATTGGGTTATGTTTATGTATGAAGTGGTCGCATATCTGGTAAATGACCTCCACCACTTTGCTGGCATATGCGCACTCTTTTGTAGAAATGTTCCATGACCGTTCTGCATAAATGTGGCTGAATTTCGATGATACAGTCCTCAATTTCCTCCTTCAAGGCATGGGTGATTGTGGGCTTGTTGGCATAAGCTTAGACTTCAAAAAACCTCAAAGAAAAAAGCTCAACGGCGTTAAATCCCATGATCTAAGCGGCCAATTCTGATCAATAACTCATACAGTAATTGAATTGTTTCTCTTACTGGCTGTATGGCATGTGGCACCGTCTTGTTGAAACCACATGTCATCTACATTCACATCTTGCAATTTAGTTACAAACAACTGTATTATCATGTGGCGATAGCACCATTATTTATTGCCTGATCAGCCGCAATTTCAAAGAATGCTCCGATGATGCATTCAGCACAAAATCCGTACCAAACGCGTAAATGCATTTGTTTCTCAACAATCACTCGTGGATTTTTAGTACCCCAAATGCGATTTTGTTTATTAACGAAGTCATCAAGACGAAAATGAGACTTATCGGTGAAGACGATTCGAAAAATTAGCATTTAGTTGTTCCATAAACCATTCAACGACTCTCTTCGCTATGCGTGATCACTGTTCAATATACTTGAGTTCTTGAGTCAATTGAAGGTTCTAAGCATGAAGATGCAAATCTTTCGTAAAAATACGCTGAAGAGAGTTTCTCGAAATGTCCAATTCTTGACTACGCTGCTGAATTGATGTTCTTGGACTCTTAGCAACACTCCCACAAACTGCTCCGATGTTTTGTGTCGAATGATTTGTTGAAGGACGTCTAGAGTGTTTAACATCACTAATTGATCCAGTCTCCCAGAATTTTTCAATTATTCTCTTCACAGTTGATGAAGTTAAATCGCTATTCGCCGCGCAACGCTGAATAACCCTGAACTATCAGCTTGTCACGCTGATGATAATATAAACTCATTATAAAATTTGTATTATGAAAGTTTATTCCTCTATTTCGAACATTTTTACTACTAGACTAGGCGGTATCTGTTTTGGTTTGGGAGAATCGTATATCTACCGAGATTTTTGGCTTTCTGGCTTTCAAATATCACTATAAATGAAAATTTTTTCCAAAGGCCCTTAGATACTTGAAAATTTAATCACATATAGAAGAGCTCTCAAGCTTTCAAACGCTTTTTGAAAAATTCGAATCCGTCAATTAGGAGAGCTCTGGTGCTTGTTTAAACATTGGTCGAATTTTTGTACTTATAAACAATTAGAATAACTTTGTAAATATTCAATCAAATCAAATTTTTTAAAGCAGGTTTTAAAAGTTACTGGAAAGACGTTTCTTTAAAAAAAAACAGATCGATTGGTCAATTAGTAACGTAGTTATAGCCGATCAAAGTTAACCGTCATTTACACTAAATGTACTGGGACATCCGGGCTAATTTTTCGAAAAATACCTTTGGTATTCCGAGTACTTACCAGGTCTAAGTTTGCAATACTTTTCTTCATTGGCAATCTACTTTAAAACGCGTTTAAAGTTATTTATGCAAGCGAGAAATTCAAGAAAATCGTACAGGTGGTGGTGGTGGGGGAAGCAGAGAGCGCGGCCGCTTCGGCCTGCTCGAAATTGAATAGACGAGTTCAAAACCGGGACGCGCTTAAAAACTTTTAATACCTCGGCTTCTAGAGGTACCATTTTGATGATTTTTTTTAAATCGATGTCTCGCGATTTAAAAAAAAACAATTAGCGTATTTTCAAATTACTATCGTCAATAATTATTGGTTTTTCAACAGTCCGATAATTAAACTTTATCTTTAAACTTAAAATTTAAGCAAATGAGAAATTAACTCATTATATTACCTAAATTAATAATCATGATTCATTCAATTTGTGACTAGTCATATTTTGTAAAATTTAATTACAAACATTTTTTTACTCTTCAATTTTCGCCTAAAATCAACTCTTGAACAGATACATAATTAAATAGGAAGAAAAATATGACATTTTTCGATTTTTTTTAACATATTGTACCGCCAAAAGTTAAGCCCATGTTTTCTTTTATGCGCATAGAAAAATTTTCATTTCTAGTGATATTTGAAAGCCAAAAAGCCAAAAATCACCGTGAATATACGATTCACCCAAATATGGACTTTTTGAAACAGATACCGTCTGGACTATACGTATTTCCTTCAAATAATGTAATTTTAAATATGCTGCAACTATTTGAACAATATTTTTAACCACTTCTGTCCCACGTTATTTCAAACACTAACAGAAGTAATAAAAAGGTTAACGTACACATTTAGAGAAGATACAGTTCCCAATGTTAACGATACATCAGTTACCAAGTCGGTAACGGCTTTATAGTGTGTGTTGCTATGGTCCTGAAGGAAACGAACTAAATATTTATTGTGTTGTCGTCAGCCACTTAATTTTAAGATCAAAGAAAATAAAACTGCAGAGCTATATTTTTTCCGGTGACAGTTCCACATAATAACTTCTTACATATAAAAAAGCAAAGGCTTCCTTTAAAGAAGGCTTGACACAGGATATTCTACCCAGTTACGACTTTGTGTGACCTAAATTGACTTGACAGCTGACCTATAGGAAATTGTGTACAAAGTTATAAATTTCCCTACGAATTCGCCACCGGATTCGACAGAATCGATTTCATATTCTTGTCCCAAGAACATATTAAGTTATATCAGGGGAGTGATATTTATCTTCCCAATCTTGTCTGAGTGACCCTCGTCGAGATGCATACGTGAAATTTTTAATGAAATTACGCTTGGAAAAGATTTATTCATAACGTGGTTATGATTCAAATATAAAGGGTATCCCAAAAGTAACGCAGGATTTGAATTGTGCGCTATTTTCATTCCGAATAGTTGGCAGCATTGTCCAGGGTCACATGTTGTGGTAAACACGTAGCGGTTAGATAAAATGGAGCGCTATACGACGGATGAGCGACTGAAGATTGTGAAAATGCATTACAAGTTCGAAGAGTGTGTAGCTGAGACTGTGCTTAAATTATGTGGAATTTTCGGTAGAAGGATCGCCCCACATGAAACAACTGTGAAAAGATTAGTTGCCAAATTTGAACAGGTTCGGTTTTTAAGTAAAGATCTGTATCTGCATCCATTTAAGTTTCAGCTAACCCAGGCATTGTAAACGATAAATTTTATAAAAACTGATTTTTGACTCTGATTCAGAGTATGCCATGCATTACAAAAACTAATTGTTGCTCCAAAATTTAAGAAACAAATTTGACTGTACGTTTAGGCAATAAAACTAACGATTTAGACACATAGATTTATAGGAACTTTTATTGATATTACTAAAAAAATTACGTCATACATAAAAATAATTTAATGCCATACAAATTTTGCAGAGCATTATGCAAGTACAAGTATTTTCATATAAAACAACGTAAATAAATCATTCGTAATGGCCCAGTCCTATTAGTAGTAACTGCCCAAAGATCAACCTAAGGTCGTTTTAGAACAATTCCCATGCCATCGCCTAACTTCTTTCTTTAAGCCCAAGGCAATTCTAACACAGCCCTACAAATGAAAACCCGGGCTAAAGTTATTATCGTTAGTATAAACTTCCGATTCCATTCTACCGAAACAGACTTGTAGGTAATCTAGAAATGGCCAGTGATTAAATGCAATAACCTCAGTTAATTGACAGCAGATATTTTTTTTTTATAAATTTTAGACTTTTGTTTTTATCTTTTCCATAACTACAATCTTCATACAATACTTATTTGAAAATGTGAAAATGGAAAAAGTTATTTAAGTTCTGTAAAAAGTGTAGTATGTGCTACTGCTAAATGGCTTCAGTTCTTAAAAATGACATTATTTAGAATAGGAGGCATCACGACATGAAAACATTTTTCAATGACAGAAAGTGAGCTTTTTTACCTTATTTTATAGCTACGAGTACTTGCATACAAAACAACGTAAACAAATTATTTGTAATGACACTGTTTTCTAGTAGTAGTAACTGGCGTTTCAAAATATAATTTTTTCTAAAAGTTTGGTGTTCATATAACATATATTTTTTTCTGTTAATATTTATACACTGTTTAACAATTTGAATATCTCAGGTATGTGTTTTTTGTATTAATTATATAGACTTACCTAAATTATTTTTAGTTCTTATTTCTAGATAATTATTTACTGCTTGCTGTTTACTAGGTATTGTTGAGGTATAAATCAATGGAATAGTTTCCTGCAATGGATTTCTGGTATGCAAGAACATTATTTGTCTTCAAGATTTAAAAAAATTTAATTCGTTTGAATTAGCTCTTAAAAAGGGAAAAAACTATGAGGGATATTAATAAAATATATGTTCTTTAAAAGCTTTGGTAATATAAACATCTTTCGAAAATAAGTGGTTTCGCAAATATTTGAATCTGTACGTTGCTTCAAAATTTTGAGTCATGTTACGTCCTTTGAAACTTTGTTTCACACTAAATTAGACTGGCTCAAATAATGACAAATTTTATTTATCCAGATCCCTATTTGTCCAAAAATTGCGTTTTATTATTAATTTTTTTAATGAAACAAGCATTTTAATTTCGTTAAGTTCGTTATTTCAAAAGTAATTATTAGATATAAATAAACTGTTAAAATTATCTGCACGCTCTCCAGATTTAACTTTACTTGATTTATTCCACCTAAAAAATTATTTATCAAACATAAATCGAGGGCTTGACTTATTTCTGTAATAAAATTTGTGCAAGTTGTGCATCAGTTCCAAAACATTTTTTAAAATAAATATCGAAGGTATGAAAATTTACACTATGGCATCACTCTGTTACAATTCATTTATATTCCAGTTCCTCCACATTTGAATAACATGGGTAGTATCATTCAAGCCATTCCGTTTCAAATAACAAGGTATTAACATAGCTTCAACACAATCATACAAACGTATGAAAGTGCTGTTTACCTGGGATGTTTAAACTACCTACGAGCAAAATAAACATACCGAACTATTTACAAAATATTTATATACTCGTACATATACAGGGTGTGGCGTCTATAATCTATAAAAATTAAACTATAGCTTCCTAACGACATTTGTAATAGAAATATGAATAGAAATTTGAAATAGAAAATATATGAAAAAATTCAATTTTTGCGTTTTTTTATTCGTAAATTAAAGTTTAATTATGGATCAAAATATTTTCTCTGGAACGGTTCTGTCCGTATGCTGTACGATGAGTTACGTAAACAATTAGAAAAAAAACTGATATTTTCTTATTATAATAATTAATAGTAATTATTAATCAAGTGCGTGCACTAAACAAGCTCCATTAAAATATGAATCAAATATGGAAATGAAATAAAACACCATTTATAGAGAAAATGTTGAAATTGATCCCCATTAGCGCGGATACAAGCTTGGCACCGACGCACCCAATTTTGGCGAATATTATCCCAAATTCCAGGTATTCCCCTAATTGTGTCAGCAGGTTCAAGTATACGGTTTCGCAATTCCTCCACCGTAGCAATTGGGGTATTATAAACCAAGTGACTCCAAAGATAAAAGTCCATTGGAGTTAGATCGGGTGACCGAGGTGGCCACGGCACAGGACCAATGCGTCCAATCCACCGCTGAGGAAACGTTTCATTCAAAAGTGTCGTTACTTCTCGAGTGTGAAGGAGCCCCATCTTGAAGTAAAACATGTGTGCCCGAATTTGTAATGCCACATCGTCCAATAATTCAGGAACCGGTTTTCCAAAAAGTCAGCATATGTTGGTCCATTTAGTCGTCCTTCAAAGAATTAGAGACCCACAGAGTTTCTCTAATTGCAAGAGGTTTTTTGATCGGCGCATATGTGCATATTATGGAAATTCACTTCATCACGGGTAAATGTCGCTTCATCTGTCACAAAAACATAAGCAGGAAAGTCTACTTGATTGGCACATTGCCGTAAAAACCATCTGCAAAAACGCATTGATTGATCACAATCCGGGGGTAAAATATGTTGAACTGGTTGCATATGATAGGGGTGCAACAGCTGGCGCCTCGAGATGCGAGATACAGTACGAGATGAGGTTCCTACTTGCTGTGCGAGTCGTCGAGTACTAATTGTGGGGTCTTCGTTGTAGTATAACAACCCCGGGTTCGATCGAAAAAAATAAATAAACGTAGTTGTGGCCAGAAATATGTGATCGTCATAAGGAATACCTACGTTGTATACATCTATTTTTTTTATTGACCGGAAGGCGCTGGCTACTAACTTTAAAGAGGGGAACTATGTTTTAATTTTATAAAACAAAAGCAGAGTAAATACACCTAACTTTATTATTTACGTACAACAATCTTCAAATTAAACATGTGACAAATAGAAAGAATAACAAAAACATTAACAACCATTTAACATGCCAGACTCACCTAGAACGGGGAAAGAGCACGGCAGAGAAACCCACGATCGTTGCTCTAACTACCCAAATATAAATACAAAACAACCGCTAACAAAAGGCATAAATTAGGATCCTTTTCTAATGATAATTAACGCCCGACTCATTTAATGTGTTACTAAATGTCACCTCACTTGAATTAGTCATACACACGTTTGGTGTGGTACTGGAGTCCCATACGGGAGGCCATCCAGCGATGAGTTGAGATTTCGGAAGATCTGTTTTAGCAATTCTTTTTTTGTATTTAATTATTCTTTTTACAGATTCATTCCTCACGGGCGAAAATGTTAGTAAATTCAACAAGGATCTTATATGCGTATGACATAAAGTGAGCACAAGAAATGCTTTATTATTAGTTTTTCGAACAACGTAATCATGATAAAACAAGTTAAATGTGAAACAAAGGAGTTGTTATTGCAATATCTGGGCAGCCACG
Organism: Anoplophora glabripennis; assembly: GCF_000390285.2. Taxonomy (NCBI): domain Eukaryota; kingdom Metazoa; phylum Arthropoda; class Insecta; order Coleoptera; family Cerambycidae; genus Anoplophora; species Anoplophora glabripennis. The sequence continues at coordinate 73,649 of NW_019417409.1, read as the reverse complement.
ACAATATACAATATATTTTAACATGTAATAAATAATGAGCAATCGTTAATATTAATTGTAACAATTTTACCTTAGAAAAATATATGCCCTTGAACATAAAGCAATGAAAGCTAAACGTACAGAGAAGAATTGTTATCATTAAACATCTGTAATCATCACAATCATTAGATTGCATAGAACAATTAACAACAAAGTACTTAGAGAATATTACCTGCTAATTAATACGGGTTAAACACTTTGATTTTTCACTATTTTGCCACACTGCCCGCTGATCGTCTTTCTCCCATCTCCACACTGTTCTCACTTCAACTATTTAGGCTTTCTTCCAGAATTCCCTACCTAAGCGTTAGTTTATGCGCTTCCTTCTACCAACTGTCAATATTACGTTTTCATTATTATACAACACCCACGTAACAGGTGACGTCGAAGCTGATACGATAAGTATGGTTTTGCACATCGTTAAAATTTTCCAACACTGCATCTTCAACATTAAGGTTCACTTGCTGACCGCGTCCTTCTCCTTGAGGAATAGCACTTTCCGTATCTCGCAGCCGCCGAACGCACTGTAGGATTGTATTTGCACACATGGGGGGTCTGGCTAACATTGTGGCCATCGTTGCGAGCGTATTTTCTCCGGCTGCACCAAGCACCACTAACACCATATCGACACGTTCAGAAGTAGTAAATGCATTGTTTTTTGGTGGTTTGAATTCATTGTAAAACTAGTTTGTGCACAAACTAAAAAATTAAAAAAAGTAATAAATAAGAATCTCGTTTTTAATGCAATCGGCACGGTATTCTTATTTTTTACTTTCATTATCGTGGAATTATAAAATAAAAACTTTTGTCTGGAATCTTTCACTTTTTAATACGGATGGGTCGATGAAAGATGCTTAATATTTAATAATTAAGTGAATAATGAATTCAATACAAATACAAAATCAGTTGACTGCATAATTTTTACATATGTGATTAAATTTTCAAGTATCTAAGGGCCTTGGTTTTTGCTGTGGAAAATTTTGAAAATTTGCAATTTTTTTTTCAAAATCTGGATTGCAAAATTATTATGCAAAATCTATCGAACCGATTTTGATGAAATTTGGTGTGATAATTCTACATAACATGAAGTTTTTTTGAGCCAAGTATAAAGGTCCTATACCCAATTTAAATACCCCAAAAAAAATCCCTAAAAAGTATTGTTTTTTAACCCCATTTTTGCGATTTTTGAGATTTTTACCATAATGATCAAGATTCATTCAATTTGTAGCTTGACTTGTTTTGTAAAAAATTAATTGCAAACATTTTTTTCCTCTTCCATTTTCGCCTAAAGTCAACTCTTGAAAAGATACATAATTAAATAGGAAGAAAAATATGACATTTTTCGAATTTTTTTAACATATTGTGCCGCCAAAAGTTAAGCCCACGTTTGTTTTATGCGGATAGAAAAATTTTCATTTCTAGTGATATTTGAAAGCCAAAAAGCCAAAAATCTCCGTGGATATACGATTCACCCAAATATGGCTTTTTGAAACAGATACCGTCTGGAATATATTACTAGTATTAAATTATACCGACTTAAATTATAAGGTTGCACCTTGGGACCCATAAAAACATTTCCAAAGTTTTTAATAAATAACGCTGAAGCGTTGCGCTATGAAAATAACATCACGCCGTTGTATTATCTGACACTTTCCGTGCACATAACCCCTTACGCTATAGATCCCATAGCAAGCGCGCGTGATGGAAAATATTTTCAAGTGGTCTTGGTTTGACCTTGAAACTTAAGGTCAAGATAAGATCACCATATTGGTTTCTTAATATACCACAACTTTTATCTCAACCTTTCTTTGATAGGAAAAGTTATCGGGGAGTTCGCGTCTTTTTTGGACACCCTGTACCTATAAAGCGAACACGGCACCGTGTGGCTAACGGGTATTTTAATAACCAAGCACTAAATTTGCATATCGTACGCATTCTGTATAACATTCATTTAAATCAAGGGTGGGTATTTTTAATACAAGTAACGAACATAAACAGCATAGAGCTGTGTGTGATCCTAGCATAAGATTCGTGATGAGGAAAGTAATCAACATTTTACTACTTCCTGCTTTCTTACATCTTTTCACACATCATATTTAGTGGATTATATTTAAAAACAATGCTTTCTTTATTATAAAAATACAAGCGCTAATAATAAAACATGTTTATTAAAAGAAATAATGCTGTCAAGTAAACAAAGAAGTACTTACGACTCGTTTTATCGTTGGCGTTTAGGAACATTAGGGGTGTTAATTACTTAACTAACTAACAGATTAAGAACTTTAATAATGTTACTATTTTTGTTTGCAGCATCAGTTATATTTACACTAATGTCGTGTCTCAAAAGATATAACTAATAAATTCCAAGGAATTAAAGATTTAACTGTGTTTTGCGCCGGGAAAGTCGTTTTTCATTACATGTCAGGAGATAAACATTACTACAGCTTCAAGTTTTATCCGGAGGAATTCTCGTAAACAGTTTTAAGGTGATAAAAGATTACTCTCAGATGAGTGTGAAAGAATGTTCCTGTAAATACGACAAACGAACTTTATCAGAATGACTGCAGTGCGAAGATTGTTGCGGACAATTAGAAGTTATTTTATTTAGTCCGGGGATTAGCGACAAAAATTAGTCCAATAACATTTTTTTAAACCTTATTCCACTAATTGTATGCCATAAACTGTGAAGATAGCATTCTGGTAAGGTACGTGCCGATCGAGATTTGACAGGTGTATGTAACAGAGAATAGTGTTGTTGACTGAAATAACTGAAGCTGACTTTTTTCATGAAACATGAAATGTTCAAAAAGTTTGTCTACCACGTCAGATCTCAGTCAAAGTACTTAAGTTTGTCTGCATAATTGTTGAAATGGCACATAAATTTTGTTCCGCTGTTTGAGTAGAAGACAAACTTTTTCAGATGTTTTATGATGCCCATAGTCCATAAAATTGCATCCTCCATGAATTGCATACCTAAGTTTAAGCCACCACTTCTCTCCTTCCGCTGCTCGTATGACAGAATTATGATTTACTCATTAGGAGCGCGTATACATTACGAAAAATAGCTTCATTAAATTAATAAAAACTATGAGTGGAAACTACAGACCAACACAAATAAGTTGTTGACTCAAGCGTGAAATTGAGAGGAATAAGATGCAGGCGCGGCGATTTAGGATAAAGCTACAAATACATTTCTGGAACGCCTTGCTTGCCGTGTTTACTGCGCATTTATAGGCAGAGCTATCTCAGAAGCAAACTTATTTGTGAACCCATAATAATTATTCTCATTTGAATTAAACTACTTTTTAATACGCTATTATAAGGAAGAAAAAAAGAAAAACAATCTGACTTACCCCTTTTTGATCAAGGAATAGAGACTTTTTGGACAATTTTTTTTATCTCAACTATGAGATAAGTAATAATAGAATAAATATTATATATCTTAGATCTTTATTATATATCTTAGAAAGATAAACTCCATTTCTTTTTAAATTGCGAAAATGCACCCTTAAATATAGAAAATGTAGAAACTTATATTTTTCAAAATTTGAGGGGGTCCAACTTGACCACTTTTCGGAGAGTTTTGATACTACAGCGAAGAAAACGATGACCAGTTTCACCAAGATATCAAGAAAATGCTATCTCGGTATCAAACAAGGTGGGATTTTAATATGATAAAGATTTCTGTTGATAGCATAATAAGGAAAACGAGTCAAAAACACAGAGTCTGTTGCATCGATCGTTTTCTGGAAACGATGTTCACTTCTTCATATACCCTCATTTAGCAGGCATCAAATGGCTGAAGTTCTGTCTACCTTTGAGAAGAAATTTCTCAGATTTTAAGATTATTTTGCACGGTATAAAAATACTGGAGGGCGATAGATTGATTCCAACATCGGATTCTGCTTCAGCAAAATACACACCTATAGTAACTTCCATTATCTTTTTACAATTGTTCCCCTTAGAACGGGATTTCCCACATTTAAGGGTGTTTTTGCGGCAATTAAAAAAAAAGCTGTGGGGTGATGGGGCAATTCTGAATTCGGATTCGAATTCTGAACCCATTTTCAGTCGATTTCTACAATTATACCTAATGCTGATCATTCACAAAGCCAGATTTTCCGTATTTTTTGTATTTAAGAGCGGTTTTACGCGATTTAAAGAAATAGGGAGTGATTGTGCATTTCTAGTCCCGGATTCGGATTCAGCTGATCAGAATATATAAGGATACACAGGTCTAGTATTTGGAAGAGGCTACTTTTCTTTTTTATGTAAATATAGTCGATCAAAAAAGAATAAGTTGATATAAATTCACGTATTTTGATCCAAGGCACATTGTGTATAATGCTACTAATCTGTGTCTTCATAGCACTACTTTTTCCTACTTTAGTCGAAATGAAATGTATCAGTGGGTACACATGTTCGCAAGTGAACCATTTTAAGCATTACGTCAAGAGCGCCGCCGGATGCACGAGCGTTCCAGGAAGGGTCTACGGCGGGCCGGCGCCGGCGACCAGATGCTTACTCATGGATCTACGACCGACTCCACACACAGGAACTCTCCAACGAACACTCGCCCCGTCAACACGTCTTTTTCACAAGCTTAGTTTTTCAATAAAAATAGTTTATTTGTACCGTTGAGAAAGCGTTTTATTTTTGCTGTACAGCGAAAGCAACCCTCATATCTATTTATTTACTGTCAAATAATAGGGAAATTACAAAGGTATTTCGTAATTATTTAAGTATTTTAATGGAAACAAATTTAGAATAATCAGTTTTCATTTAAAGTAACATATTATGCAGTACTGAATTTTTTTAAATTTAAGCAGGTGATAAAAACGGTGGTACAAGAAAATCGCCACCTAATGTCTCCATCGTCGAGAAATATTTAATCGCTTTAATCTTGACTGCCACGCTTCAACGTGCTCCGCGACACCAGCATAATTGATTTTTTTATATAAGCCAATAAAAATGTGGGTCTTAAGTTTCCACCTCTAGAATTTCCATGCCAGTCTAATGAATATCATTTATCCATAAACATAAAACTCCGATGCAATTAGCAATAAACTTACGCTTTAATCTCTCATTTTCATGGAGTAGTTATTAGCGAGAAACGGCCATGAAAATAAAAACTTAATTCATATTTTACGAGGACAATTTTTTATTTCTGGAATTAATTAGGCGAGTGCTGCGCCAGGGTGTAAAGTGTCTCGGGCAATTATTTAGACATAATGAACTAAAACCTCGTGTAAAAATGACTTATATTACATGATTTCATATGGGAGAAAAAACAACCAACCAACATATTTTGAAAAACTGAAAAATAAATAATGAAATTAATTAGGACTAGACATTTTGTTGCGTAAATAATGCGACTCGTTCGTTAGAGCAACATCGCGTTTTAATAAGTCTTTTGTAAATTCCTGTTACCCAAACTCGAAATTTGTTATCCACTCCTAAGAAAGATATAAAATAGAATATATTTTGGCAAATTCTCGACATCCTTTCACACTTTTTTTTCTTTAATGAGTATTTTGCTACAACCTCTGTGGAACAAATTTAAAAAATTAATGAAAAAAGCAGTCAAATACAAAATACCTACATAGATATATGTTGCGCAAAAAGCTATTGACGTTTCGATAATCAATTTTGTCTTCTGAAGTGGTAATAAGTTTTCGTTTTTAATTATTTTTGACAGCTTAAATTTGTTTGTTTTTGCCTGTTTCCATAGTTGGAGATGTATGATGTTTATTCTATTTTTTTTTCTCCATAATTTTGATAGAACCAGTACTTTGATAAAGATTGTACGGAAACTGTATTCTGCAACAGAAGCTAGTAATGAATAAAAATGTTTTCGAACTAAAACGTTTAAAGGAGTCTAAAAGAGGTTATTGTCCACAGATGTACAGAATCAGTTGTTTGTACTGGCAGAATAACAGTGTTTTACAACATGATGTATTAAAATGCACTAATATCAGCAAATTAAATTTCAACAGTAATTCTGTTTTAAGCTGTCAAAATTGTGAAAAACACATTAGTCTCGTATAATAGAAGTTATTATTGGGGCGAATACTGGAAAAGCTACAAATGAAGAGTAATATATTTTTTCATGTATTCGAATGAGGGCAAGCGCTCGTTATTTGTTCAAAAAAAGTCCGAATATTACGTCCGAGATATTCAATGTTACAAGCAAACATTATACATACAAAAGATAATATTGATATAAGTGAAACTCATCTGAAGAGATGAAGGGCCATTGTCAACAACTATGTATCTGTTCAGTTACAGTGTCTAGATGAAATAAATTTTCTGGATTTATCGAAACAAAATATAATGGAAAAGTAAATGCACTGAATTGTTTTATTTCTAAGCGTATAAATGATCAGCTGTATTCTTTACAGGTGAAACACAAAGCAAAAGTGTGGTGTCATGTTAGAAAATCAGTAGAAATAAATGAGTTAAGGTGTTCAAGTATAAAACGCGAAGCCAGGCTAGAATTTATCTGTGCTGCATTGTCAGCATGCAAGATTATATGCACCAGGCTAGTATATTTAGAGCAAGATTCATAACTTTGTACTATACAGTTGAAGAATAATGTGGTGTTTCTGAATAAAAGTAAAATTAAAAGGTGTGTGGGAATTATGGAATACCTATAAAAAAGGCATATACAGTATGCCCACAGAAAAGGTATTGAATAGGAAAAACTTTCTTATTTTTCATTTTATCGAAAAAAGTTACTCTTGATAAAAAATGTTGCTGATCCTTATAATAAAATTGAGATAGAAAAATTTAACATTTCTCGTACGGGGTGTTGAAAAAAAACTTAAATGGTACAATAGTAAAGTCAACTTATTTGTGAAGAGGTGGAAATAAGTTACTAGGAAAAGTTGTTCAAAAGTAAAAGGCACTTGCTAATCCCAATTTTCGAAAAAATCGGTCTACTTTTATTTATTTGTGATTATTAAATTTATTTTATTTTCCACAAGATGGATGCCCAGCACATTATGCGGCAAGTGGAAGACAATGGCTAGGCCATATTACCAGACCAGTAGATCGGGAGTAGTCTCCTAGGAGTCCAGATTTGACAATAATGGATTTTATTCCGATGGGGTCGACTGAAACAAATTGTTTCTCGCACACCTCTAATAGATTTCAATACTGATCAATTAAAGGATGCGATTAGAGATGCCGTTGCTTCAATATCTTTAGATGAGGTTAAAAACTTTGATGAATTACTTGTCCGTTTAAAAACATGTGCTCAAAATTATGGTGACAGTGTGTTTGAGTAAATAAACTTCTAAAATTTGTGAATTGTTAATTTGGAATCATTTAATTTGTATAAAATATATTTAATGCAAAAAGTTACATATTTTCAACGGGCACTTTATGTTCTGTATGACTTTTATTACCTATTATTGTATTATTTTAACTGATTTTTATTTGCAGAATAGAGATTTTAATTTTAAATTTTTTTTAGTTAATCGAAATAATTTATTTGATTAAAAGAACAGTTCGGTAAGAAAAACCTTTATTTTACAAAACCTATTTGAAGCCATCAAATTTAATTTAATATGCAGAAATAAACTTCACACTTACTATCACTTATACTTGACCTCGTGTTACTATCTACTATCTTTATCTATTTATTGTCTATAAATTTATAAATCTTGGATGAATTTTTGTCACTTTTGTGGCACCGTTTATTTTTATATTATTTTCCTTGCAAAATTTACTTACTGATTTATAACTTTACTTACCTTTCACTTTAATTTTTTGATATTAACTTTGAGTATATTTCAATTGTTTTTAATTGTTTTAGTATTGATGTTCAAGCTTACGTGACTTTTTATAGACTGATTCTGACAAGTGTGACATTTATTATTTATATGCCACTTGGAAAATCTTGCACTGTACTGAATGTGTCTTTAAATCTGCCATTAGTTCCTTTGTCTACACTTTTTAAACTTAAGAAAGTTTAGAAAGGTTTTATATGATGTGTTCAACTTCAAAGTTTCATTTTTGCTGAAAGCAAACCTTTACATACTTTACAAATATTCTCATTAATTCTTATCACAAATTTTGTTGTTCTATGGATTTCTATTTTTATTTATTCTATTGTTTAGATTAGTTTGCAATTTATGGAAGACAATGATTATGGAATAATTATAGATTTGAAAAGTTTCTGATGTTGAAGGTTCAGCTAAATGGTTTTACTAAATTCTGCTTTTAAGATCAAATTAAAGTCTGGGTTGTGTGTACAGGAATAGTGTTTGTGTGCTGGACATTAACGTTTTTTTTTGCACAAATTAAATAGGTTTTCATGTTTCGACATCTGGCAAACATTTTTGTTTGATTTTTTTATGAAATAAACTTATTTTTGTATTCATTTTGCATTTACAAGAGATTTTTAAATATGAAAATGTATGAGCATCTAAATATTTGTTACTTTAAACTTTTACATTTCGATTTCAAGCCTTTGATTTCTACACATTTCCTTTTCCGGTTTCTTAAACTTGTAATATGTTTATTCACTATCACTTTTAACTTAAATTTATTTCTTCTTTACAAATTTATCTATTATTTGTATCTCTAGTATAGTATATCAAATTTGAATTACGAAAACAGCTATTAGTACTATTATAACTTTAAAACTTTGAAAATTAAAATAATCAAATAATGATAAAAAGAAAATTATGCTCACCACCATTGATCAGTAAAATTAGTTACAGAAAATGGTCACAAATTTAAACTATATCCAATCCGTACAAAGTGCATCTTATAATCCGATAAAAACTTTAACAGCTTTTTCCACAAATCTGTCCCATCAGGTGTTTAAAAGATTTCCGCGTACTTTTGACATGAGAGCAGAAAAAATGATTTTCGCAGTAAGGGCGTCTCCTCGTCCTATTAGAAATTGACAGTGAAAAGTTGGGTGCAACAAATTTTTCAATAAAACACTAACAGACGCCTCAGGTTTGCGCGATTTGGCACTAATGGAGATTTATGTAGGCGTTCTCTTTTGTGAACGTGTAGTTACACAACAAATGTTGTGATTAATCACTCATCTACATGGACTGCGCATTCGTCTGCTTTACATATAAATATATCAAGTGGATTTTGGCTTACCCGGATTTCGATATTATTAATCAATAAGCCAATTTACTCTCGTGTTTAAAGATGGCCCATTTATACTGGTTAATTGCACACCGTTAAATAGCGGATCCCGTCAATGCGGCCGAATTTTCCCGATAAATTTTGTCTCACCTTTTGAATGGATATGAACAAAATCCATGCGATATTTAAATTTGACTATTGAATTGATTAATTGTACAGTATTATCTTGTCGTACAAATAACTGACTTGTTAAATGTATGCTTTAATCAACTTTACAGAATGAATAACATAAAATAAAAGAAGAATAATAGGGACGAATCAATTTTGGTATACTAAAATTAAATATGTGTTTAATATGGTGTTAAACAGAAAGATGTCGACAGAGATGAAACAGATGAAACAGAGAGATGTCGTTATTTATGGAAAAGTTTCTTGTAAACATAAATCTAGTGAATTACCGAAAACATATTTTTTAATAACCTAAAAAACTCGTTAAATGTGAATCTAGGTATATAATTCTTTAGATTAATGATTGCAATATTCTTATACTGAATTGTAGAAAAGCACAGAAATACTGGTAAACACTGCTAAATTGTAAAAACAATAGGCATAAAAACATGAAAAATTATGAACGCCACTGTATTGACATTTCATCTAAGGTCCTAGTTGGTACTTTTTCCTTGATAATTTCTAAAACACCAACTTAAGAAAATCAAATTTACTGAGCGCCAAAACAAATCTAGTCAGGTTGGACTTGAACATTTATGAACGCACTATAGTTTAAGAAAATTGTCTTTTATCATTCTAGTAGCTTCTAAATTATGGGTTGATTATTTTAACTCCCTATATTAATTCTTATAATATAAATTTGAATTATAACTGAACTGATGAATGACAACAGGTCTGATGTATTAATACGTTAGCAAAACGAATAAACGATATAAATTTGGAATAAAAATGTGTTATGTACAGATTATTTAAGGATATGGTAGAAACATAAAAATCTATTTCAGTAAGTGTAGCTCCCGTAAAGTATGGTACAGACATAAAAATGACTCAAATAGAGCACCAACGAGGATACTTGACACTCCTTTTTGTAAAATATATCTTGCCTGTGCGTGAAATCTCACCTCGTAGGATATTTATATCCGTTCAGAAGGTGAAATCTAATATTAAACGTTATGTAACTAACATGTAACTACAAAGTTATTTGCCATTTATTTGTATCAATACAAGAACAAAGAATATTAGGTATAAATAACATTTTATTACAAATTCATTGAATATCTTATTCAATGAAGAATATAGTTTCATATAAAATATATATCATAAAATACCCCATCCCTAATAAGCACAATGTTGAAATTTAATATTTTTTTTTGTATATATAAAACGAGTTGACATTTTTTCTCATTTTTTTTTTTATATAAGTGTCTTAATTGAGGGGAGAAAATTTGTACAATTTTTGTTTACACAAAATGCAAAATGTTTTTACAATTTTTTATAATTTTTTGTAATACTGAAGTATATAGAAAAGTATAGTTTGCGATTTCTAGTGAAAAATTAACAAAATGATGCACTTGGGATCCTCAAAAACTTACTGCATCAAATTTTAAAGCAATACACTGTTTTTAAATATATGATATATTGTATTGATAAGAAATTATTATTTATTAGTTTTTTTTTATTTCTAGGTATTTGTTATGAAAATGTTAATTTTGCCAATTTTGTGTTATGTATTGTGTGTTGCGTTATTTTGGTTTTGTTTCTGTAATAAAACTTTCTTTTTTTTTAATTAACTATATTGTTCAATACAAACCTTTCTTTTGTTTTGCCTTGTATTTTTTTTTCTTTATCCCTTGCAAGCTGTTACTCAGATGTTTGTTTTATTTCAGATCTCAGTAGTCGGTTCTATATCATTCATACATAAACTATTTCAATGCAGCACACCAGAAAAATAGAGTTTTTTAACTTTTAATACAATATTTATTTAAATTTTTAATTGGATTACTTGAAAACAAAACTTCAACTTGTTGACTTTAATTGTGAATGGCTTCTTTAGATACTAAATTTTTTTGCTTTAACAATAATAAATAATATTTTATTTTATTTTTCTACCTTTTCTATCCTACTACAGTTTTATATAATACAAGGAGTGTGCTTTTCATTAAAAAAAATTTACTATATTTGTACTTTGTTATTTATACCATCTTAACCACTCGTCCTTGTATTGTGTCTTACCTATCGTAAAATGCATAAATTTTTTACTATTTACAGACTGAATTTCATCTTAAAAATTAAAATGGCTGTCCCTTTTAAAACTTTGTGTGAGCTCTTCAAATTTTTGGAGTTTTTTAAAGCTAGGTTTAAATTGCTTGTATTCAGTTTTGTTCAGGTAAGTCCTGTTATTATTATTTATCCATTTTCTAAGGTTTAATGCATTAATAATGTGTTATTTTTAGGTTATAGCGATGAGTTTTATTAGAGTGCACTTTATTTGTCAATTTTTAAGTACCTGTTATCTGCTACTTGTATCTTTCCTTGTTGGAAACGATGTAGATGTCCTTTATACCATTTATGGGGCCACTGGAAGCCTCTCTGGAAACTGCTTGATACTGGTTACGGAAAATTTTCTTCGATGGCAAATTTTCTTTCTCTGGATTTTGAGAACAAACAATTTTCTATCTTGCTGACGAGTTTAATTTACTTCCTTGACTGTATTACTTGAATTTATTTTAAAATTTGTTGGAGCTGCTTCTCTCCTTTCTAGCTTTTACAAAACCCAAGCCGTAACTAATAAATAAACTTTTGTTTTTCCTCCTTCTAGAAATTTCTGGTTTTAATTTTTCTTAAGGTCCCTTCACAGAAATTCCAGTCCTTGGATGTCCCTTTTTTACAACACTTTTCACTGCACTTCTTATAAGTAATACATTTGTTACAAATGTCCTTATATTTTTACATACAATTCTATTGCTACTTATTAAAATATTCCTTATTTTATGTTTTTTTTCTAGGTCATCTCCAGGTACTTGTAAAGCCAACTTTTGATAAAAATTATAATTTAATTTGACATTTGATAAAAAATTTCATATATTACTTCAGTTCATTTAAGATATCTTCTCTACAGTTACTAGTCTACCCAAAATATGCATATCAGATTCATATTATGCTTTTATTTGATATATGTCACTCTGGGTTTAAATTCTGTTTTCTCACTGTACTGAGTGTTAACAAGTGCCGATGTCATGCATTCTTTTGAAAAATTTATTCTGCATTTGTGAATTAAATTAAAGTTATCAATTTTACACTATGTGATATTCTTTAATTGATACTTATTTTATTTTCAGAGTCTTTATATTAACAATTTTATACTATTTTATTGTTTGCTATATTAATAATTAATTTTTATTTCTAATCCAAAGTTCGGTCAGTAATTTTTCATTCGTGATTCTCTGTTTACATTTCCAATTCGTTACAGTATATTATTTGGTTTAAGAAAGTAATATTTGACACTCTGAATTTCAAAACCAAATCAATAATAAGATAAAATTATCTTATTTTTTATGGTCTCTACCAGTTCTTGAATTTTTTAATTTTTTTTCCAAAACAATCATTTGTAATCTGTAAAATTTTCCTTTTTTAAAAATATCTATTTTATTTTTAGCTCTTCTAGGTAGTTTTACTTTATTTTGTTGGTATCAAATTAATTCAAATAAACCCAATTTTTTTATCTAAAATCCAAACAAAGTACCTTGGTACCAAAAATCTACGTGTACTAAAGATATTTAATCCCACATACAAAATTCCCAACTGCTGAAATTGCTGCAAACAACTACTCTAAGGACTACATGTCTCAACTAACATTGAATTAGATTAGCAATAGTAATCAATAACACAGCCACACACAAAAAAAAAAGTTGGGTATACTTTTTATGCGACATATATTTTTCGTAGTTATTTGGCCTCCTGAACACGAATCTGGGGTCAGAATTGGCCCATCACGTCACAATTTTTTCCTAACCTCAAAAAACTTGTGAAAAATAGTGAAAATTGATGAAAATTTACTGGGAAAATTTGGAAAAAAATTTATTTCCACATCAAATAGTACATTTTTATGTAAAAGACTCTGCTGAATTCAAATCCACTGTCAGAATTGAGCTAGAACGTGTGGTTTTTTTTCTAACCTCAAAAAACCGAGCAGGAATCGCTATTTTCAAATTCTGAGCGGATTTTGACCAGATTTTGTATAAAGGGGTTTTTTGGGTCGCTGATTACGAATATGAATTCACATTGTAAAAATTCAAGATGGCTGATCCAATATGGCGGGTGTACTTTTTTGAAATCCACCGATTTCAGTAAAATTTGGCATCATAAGGATTGCTGGTTGATCTCACCTTCATTAATCACACATCTGGAGCCAGATTTTCATAAATCAAGGTAAAAGATTCTCTTTTCATCAATTTTCACTATTTTTTACAAGTTTTTTGAGGTTAGGAAAAAATTGTGACGTGATGGGCCATTTCTGAGCCCAGATTCGTGTTTAGGAGGCCAAATTACTACGAAAAATATATGTCGCATAAAAAGTATACCCAACTTTTTTTTTGTGTGTGGCTGTGTAATTATTTATAATAATAATTAAATTAAAATTAAAAATGATATATCTAAAAATTACATAGCTTCACGAAAAAAAAAATCACAGATTAGATCCCATGTATTTTGAGTGCCTGAATTCGAATCCGATGTCAGAATTGCCCTAGTAAATCACCAGAATTTTCTAATATCAAAAAACCTACAAAATCGACAAATCAGCATTTACAATCTAGGTATGATTTATCACCGACTGAAACTAGTGGTCAGATCTTTATATTCTCATGTATCTTCACCCGCTCAACACGAATCCGAAGTCAGATTTTATCGAAATAAGAATTATAAGAAAAAAATTCATAGGGGTTGATTATTTCAACCCCTTACAAAAATACTTCAGGGTTGAAAAAATTTAAAAAACTGTAGTTTTTTTTACAGATAATGTTCACCAAGTTTGGTTCCTTTAGCTTAATATACATGAAAGATAAAAAAAAAAAAAAATTAATTTTTTAAGGGGCGTAATTTTTCAGGGGAGAGTTTTTTCAAAAAATTTTATATTAAAGACCCCTATTAATTTTCATAAGAGAATCGCCCCTTACATTATTTCGATGTTATTTAGATACACTCTATATATTTTGTTTTCAAAGAACTTCGTTTATTTTTATTTGATTTTAGAAAAACTTTTTACATTTACTTGAATTAGCTTTAATACTTTCAAAATAAAGTAAATCTTTCCTTTGTTTCTAAAATGCCGGATGATACTGTCCGATTCACATTTATCAGTTACACATTCCATTTTGTTTCAATTATTTTAAAACGAGAAACGTAATACCTGATCAAATTGCTGGAAGGACTCGTGTTTTAATATGAATAAATTATAGCAGTGGAAATAGAACTACGAGATTTTCTGGCGCCCTTTTTTAGCTACCATAATATATCTCCAGCGAGAAGCAGTATTTTATATACATTTTTTAGGTATAAGGCAGGTCAACACGAAATATTACTTATTAAAATTGGTTCTTATCCGATGAACGTGCACAGCGAAATAAATTGAATAAACTTTGGAAACATAATAAATTTTATTCAGAACGCATTTCTCCGAACACAAGAAAAGGATAAGAAGCACGGAAATTTACAAGGTATATTTTAAAGCCGTGGGGTGAATATACTGGAAAATAATATTGCTTAACATTTTACATCTTATGTAGTGTATAATGCGCATGTTAAGAAATACATGTATTCCTAACCATCTCTTGACCAACGGATGAAAATAAAACAAAAATAATACATTAATAAAATAGCATCCAACATTGACAGATATCAGACATGTGGTCACGCTCTCCTCAAGCATTATACCACTGGAAAAATATCTTCTTTATAATTTGTTAAATGCAAATGTTTTTTTAAATAGATGGTTTCTTGACTTTTTGCACAAATTTTACGTTTTTGGTACAAATCAATAATAAATATTACTTAATAATTAAATATAAGTAGGGCACGACATCTTTAGTTCGTTTTCACTAACGTACGGCAGGGTGGGTGAGGGAACACCACGCCGCCGCGCTGCTAGGAATAACAAATGAAACCGGAATCGGCAATAATCGGCATTCTAACTGGGACGCACTTTTCCTCGGTTCTCTCTCTATGGATCGTTCGGTGTAAATTTTTATTACTTTTAACTATGGTGTGTACACCCCCTGTAATTTAATTTTTTGGAAAGGTTTTCTATTCCTCGGACTGGACTCTAAACGGTAATGTTAGTTAATAACTTATATAGTCGGTTTTAATCTCGTGCGCCAGTTTCCCTAAATTTAAAAAAACTCCACGTAGCCCTTACCCTCGGTTTACAGTAAAGTGCACATGTAGCTACAGTGAAGAAAACAAAATTCCACGGGTCAAATGAATTTCTTTTAGGAGAAAACGGCAGAGAGTACGGCAGAGAGTAGTTTTCTCAGTGTAGTTTTATTTTAAATATGAGATTTAACGGGAGCTCTACAAAACGATATCAGCGTTTTTGTGGTTTCGGAATGTTATCGTTTTACCTCGACGGTGAAAGAAATAAAGTTTTACTAGATTTATTCAAAAGGGAAAATATTAATACCTAGTACAAATACAGATTGTGTCAATTTTATTCCTACCCACTACTAAGTGACAAACTATTTACAAATTTATTAAACAATCATTTATATACAAGATCGGTGCTAGAGAGACAAAACTAAACGTTGTAATTCTTGGTTTTTACAATTTTATTTATCACCTTGGAAAGGAAATAAATATTTACGAACGGAATCAAAAACAAAATATTTATTACTCTACAATAGTAGATGGTTTTTAACAAAGAACGAGGTGAATTTAAACGGTCTGAAAAAAAAAGATAGTAAATTATTTGCAGACGTTTTTACTGGTCCCCGCTGATTCTGAAAATAAATCAAAATTTGTTCGGAATTATTTCGGAGTTATTTTAAACAGGTCGGCGGTCAAATATCGGTATTACGGCCTAGCAAGCAATGCAAAATTAGTATGCGGTAAGCGGTAGCAATAACCAGCGAAGAAAACCCAGGCGGTGCAAGGCGGAAAAATAGGATGGTACAACGGGATCCGAAGTATTTCGCCTTACAATTCGTACTGGCCTCTAAGTTTTATACGTCCTGGTGACCGATGTTGTCGGACTCTCAGCATACAACGCTTCCCAGCCTGATGGGTATACACGCCGACCAGGGAGTAACGTACGTATACTATATGGAACGACCTGGAGATTGGGGCCGAACCTCTAGGTCTTGGTTCACATATCCCCTATTACTCAGCGTACATCAGGGTGCGGGATACCAAGCAACGCTGTAGTAAACACGCTGGCTTCGTCAAGATTGGGTTTACACGCCGAATACTACGATTGCTCTGTCGTGCGGGTTGAGATGGACGGTGGAATTTGTGTGTGGGTTACGAAGAATATTCTTCTCGGGCCCACAGTAATTCCACACTTAAAGCGTACAAATCTTTTCGGACTTGTACCCGGTTGGAACGGATTACAATAAAGGAAAATAATTCTTACTGGGTTCACTGGCTATTCCTGGCTGGCTTTGGTGGAGATTTCTTGCTGGCGGTGGACGTCTGATCGGTATTGATTTCTGGATCTGAACTGCCGGTTTCGGGGAATGTCGTATTGTAGACCGAAGGGCTACGATGCAAATGAACGAAACAAAATCGAAATTTGCGTTTTATACCACTTTAATACTTATACTAGAGCCTTCAGCCAATTAGATGTTAGTATTCTGCTCCTCGCCAAGGCCGGGACCAATCAGAATCGAGTATCGAAACCCTCAGTTTACTCTTGTTATTTTTGAGGAAACTTTCTAGAAAGTTCTAAAAAGATGATGAAATCTGATGAAATATTGCAAAGCATGATGTCATGATTGCAAATACGCAATAGTTAGGGGAGAATCACCCTTAATGACCGAAAATTTCTAAATAAAAGGGCTGGTTTTTCATTTTTGAAATCAGTTCATCGCCGAAGTCCTTTAGTTCAATACTAAGTTTTCAACTAAGTTCTTTTCAACAAGTTACAAGTTAATCTTCATTCTCAAGTACGGGATATAGTGATATAAATCTACGAAAGTGACATTGTGTGATTGCTCTAAAAAAGTTTATCGCCGAAGTTCAAAGGTTCCATTCTTAGTTTACAACCTAGTTCTTCTCAACAAGTTACCAGTTAGTCTTCATCCGCAATTACGGGGAATAAAGTGAAACAAATCTTCGAAAGTAACCTTGTGTGATTGCTCCGAGTCTTACTAGTCTTCGATATACAAAGTGCTCGTTAAATTGTCTAATTACCTTCAGTAATTAAAGAGTTGGATCGGAATTTAAACCGACAAAGTTTTTTAGTGCAGTTTTTCGGAAAGCCGAAAGGATTATACAGAGGATTACATAAAAAGTGGTTAGCAAAAGCTCCGCGATTTTTTTGTAATAAGTTAAATAAGTTTAGTAACGTTCATTTTCATATACCTAGTACTCTTTTTTCTACGGTCTGGTAGTTGAATTTGTTGTTTCCTGGATTTTCGTTGCAGAGATTATTCCAGCGAATCACTATTACTTATTTTGTTAGATCAATAGGTTTTTAACAGTGTTAATCTCATTGCCATTTTTCTCTCCTAGAAAAATATTATTTGTAGTTATTTTAATATATTTTGTACTCTTCTTTAAACTTGTTTTTCTTGAAGAAAACCTTTACAAGTTTTAATAATAATAATAAAAAATATTTTTTTAAAGTCGAAAATAAATTTTCGAAAAAAGATTTTTGGATAATTTTTCAAAATAAAATTTTTTTGAATTCAAAAGTTACTTTTCGCACATAACCTCAGAAATATATTTTCTGAATAAATTTTTTTTAGTCAAACGTAGTTTTTTTTCAAAAAACTAAATAATTTTTTGAAATTTTTTTTTTATAAAAAATTTTAAATTCAAATAGGACTTGGTCCTTTATTTTTCAAGGAAAATATTTTTGCCTAAAATTGTTTTTTCAACTTACCTTCAGGATCAGAAAGGATCCACAGTTATACATACCTGACCTAGATTTAAGAGGAATTCGGTTAGGAAACTAAAGTTTGTAGATTCACTTTAAAATTTACTGGCGCCTGACATAAATTTTTTTATTTTTTTTAAATTTAAATTCTTTTGAATCATCTCCCACTTTCCTCAATTTTTCTAAATTTTGATATTGCTCGGGCATTACTTTCATTACTTCGAACCTATCTCGGATGAGATAGACCCCAACACCTACGAACCACACGACCCGCTCTAACTGTATCGGCGTTTATGTTAAGGTCACATCACTAGCCAAAGCTCAGACAACTCATTCCGAGCCACAACTAGAGTTAAATAAAGCACATGCGTTGACAGTCGAGGGCTTTTGTTGCCCAAATCCCCACCGGATTGACACCAGTCGTAGTGGGACCTCCACGTGACTAACGGCTTGTCAGAGTGGGGTATCGGCCGGTCGGACCCGCGAGTGGATATTTGATATATATGTATAAAAATCAATAATTCTCGCCGCCGGGGTAAAATAATCCGAAATAAAAAGAAATATTTTTAAATTCAGACATAATAAAAATCAAAAATAAAACAGGTTCATTACATCACGATAGCAGTAGGTAGGTAGTATCCGGTTCCGTCGCAGGGTATCAGAAATGTTTTTTGTTCTTTCTTTAGCGACGAAATTTTTTCCGTGTCTTAAGAAGTAAATACATAGGTATGTCGAAATTAAGTACTAACAAACAAGTTAGTGTTTCTGCACGCATTACATCTTGTAGTGGAAACAATTCGTCGGTGTTACCCAAATGTAGATAAATTAATAGCACAGACCAAGGCAGTGTTTCTCAAATCCTCGAAACGTATTCGTCAATTCCACCAACTTTGTCCTGGCATTCCAGAACCTCCACAAGCCTTCTTACACGATGGGGGACATGGTTAGAGGCATCATTTCATTATTTTAAACATTTTCAAAAGATAAATTCTATAATTTTACAATTCGATGGCAAAGAATCCGCTGCTATTCGGAAGAGCTAAATAAAATTTCAAGATAGTCGAGTTGAAGCACACACTGCAAATAGTAGATGACATACAAACAGTGCTATATTAAGTGACGAGAAAAGTGTTTACGTCAGAGAAAGTTTGACAAAGCGTTAAAAAAAAATTCAGAGCTCATCTAGATTTCTAATATGGAACCGGGTAAGCATTCCACGATTTTATAAAATTATTTATTATAAACGCATTAGGTAATTCACGCGCGGACGCTCCAGCTTTCAAACTGAAATGTCGTGCCTTAAATATAAGTCTCCGCCTTTGAGGCCATTCTAAACGCGGACACTTCCTTGACTTGTTTCTTCGATGTTAGCCGACCATATAACTGACTTTCTATGAGCTTAATTGACAACACTTGAAGGAAAATAGTTATTTGACTCAATTATCAAAGTTATAACTGATAGTGACCTGCTTTAAATGTTTGCTTCGTAAAAATGCACACATACATTGAATATTGACATTAAATAATCAGGAATACTTTATTTATATTATATCTGAGAAATATTAAATTAGAAAATAATAATCTAATATATGCCTCTGTACTGAGATAAATCATATCTACTATCACCACAGTAGTATGTAACATAAGTTTGAAATAAATTTTCCTTAAGATATGAATTTATTGCACTTTACTTGAAACCTTTTGTTATAATAAAAATAAAGAAAATGTACTTAAAAGTAATACCATTTCCAGAACATTACATATATTTCTGAGATATATAGAACCGAAATTGTCTTGTATAAAACAAGTAAAACGGTTAGCGACTGAAATACACATTTTCAAGAATTTGGTAGTTCAATGTTCAACACAAGGATTGATTAAGTTTAATTCAAATCCTTTATGTAATCAGATGCTACAAAGGAATTGGCACCAAAAATCGGATGGAAACGAGAAACTTTCCTTAGATTTTATATAATGTACGTTCTTTAATTTTATCCATACACATAGGAATTTTATAGTGTCTTAAAAATAATTCAGATATAATTTTTAAAAAGTCTAACAAATGTCTTACCTCAGAAAGTTTAAATTTTATTTGGATAATCGATTAAAAACGATGAGAATCTAAAAATTACACATGCTATATCCAAATCGGAGGAAGATGAGTTTCTTGTTAGTAATGCTGATGCTGAATTTTCATTTATGGGACCTGTAGATACTTATGTAGTTTTCAGTTGATATTACCAATAATCTGAAACTCTTACGATCTGACCAAAATTTTGATGGAACTCATCTGGTCAACAGATGAGGTGCGTATTTAGCTGTTTAGAGAAGTTTAGCCGCGAACCTACAAACATGTCATATAAATAGATAATGTGTTGGTGCAGATAGATTTAAGAGTTCCAAATGCATTTTGAACAATTGTTCTGATTATTTATTTATTTGATTTACATACCTCTTCTACTTTCACGAGTAGTTTATAATTGCTTTCACATTTATTTGATCAAGCGGATTTTAATATAGCTCACTATAATTATATTAATATTGATGATCTTAAATATCAATTATTACCGATCTAAATCAAGTGAATGAAATAACCAATGCCAATAACTTATTAAGAGACTAAATACTAAGTAATATCAAACTTCTCTAATTCATAATAACATGCACACCTTTAGTAAAAGACTTACACTATCCTGTCCTTTGTCAGTTAAATTTATTCGTAATGCGAAATTCACAGTTAATTGTGTTTATAGAAACTATAATTAAAGAAAACTATCTCCCCCTAGATTATATGAACTTTTGTATAATACTTAGATTCTATGAATTTTTATATAATACAAACCGGTAGTTCCTTACTGATTTCTCAGATGTTAAACCAGTATGTCATTTCTATAATAAACTATATCCTATCTTGGATTTAGGTATTTGGACACAGGAAGTCCCGTTCATGTTTCAAAAAAACTTGTGGGCAAGTTCCTCATGGAAAAATAATAGGGATAGTTCAGGTAAGGTTTGTTTCTTAGACGCCTGTTTTCGAGATACAGTGTGTTGAAGTTGTTACTTTCCAAATGGTTTTCCTTAATTATCTTTCGGCTAAAGATAAAAATGTCAAAATTTGTACACGAGTAAACATCAACTGTGCGTTAAAAATAATGTGCAAACGGTTTTTTTCTGAAAAGCAGTGTCGCCGATACAGGTAATTGGAGGGGTACAATCGAACAAATATGTTAGTCAAAATTTATTACATTTCTAAAGGCTTTTGTAAACTCTAAAGTATACTACAAAAAAAAGTTTACTTGTCGAAATTTGGTAGCATGTACTATTTTCGAGAAAAATTAAGTTGTATAGAAGAGGAAATGGGGGACAATTTCAGTATCTACTGTAGTATTTCGAGTTTACACATTTATTTAATTGTGCAGCTGTTTTGTTCTGTATGTCTCCGAGTCTGTTTCCTAATATTTTTCTGTTTTTATCACTTTTTTTAAGCATTCATCTCCATCAACAATTCAGTTCATTCAACAATTGTTTATTTTAGTAATGGTAGTGTAGTAGTTTACAAAATCCAAAATTAGTTAATAATAGCTAATTAATTACCATAATCTGTTTATTTTGATTTACTTTTTAAATTTTTAGTTAAAATGTTTTACAATTTAACTGTTTAATGTGATACGTAAGAAATTAAAATTATAGTCTTAAATGGTTACTGTTGGTAACTAAATGTCTGCAGCTCATTCAGTGGTAAGGTACTCTTTCAATATTTAAAATTTTAATATTTTGTTATTGTACTTGTGCCGTTTTATGTGAGTAAAAAAAATGCAACTTCATTTTTGTCGATAATGGTACATGCTACCGAATTTCGACAAGTATATCTTTTTTTTGTAGTATCCTTTAGAGTTTACAGAATCGTTTAGAAATGTAATAAATTTTGACTTTTAACATATTTTTTCTTCCATTGTACTGCTTCAATTACCTGTATCGGCGACACTGCTTTTCAGAAAGAAACCGTATGCACATTATTCTTAACACACAGTTGATGTTACCCGACTATAAACGGTTTTGCAATAAAAGAGGAACGACAAGATGCTTCTTAATAATAATAGTATATTATGAAATTAGGAGAATAAGTAATATTGTATGTGCTAAGCATGAAAAGCTTGCGAAGCACATAAAGTATCTTATTCTCCGAACATCATATACTATTTTTTCTTCAAACCTTATAAATTCTAGGTAAAATGATTACAATAACTAAGAAAAAAAGTATTTTAAATAAAGATTGTAACATTGAATCTTTAAGTTATTTCACTGTACCATAGTTATGGTACCTACTTATCGTTACCATAGATATGTACTTGCATCTATCAAAACAAATACATAATATTTCGTCGATTGACAGTGACTAAAAAATATTGTCAGAGTTCTGATATCGCAAGAAGTGGAGGATTCTTAAATGAAGGAAATCTTCACAATTGTACTTTTACCATAAATATTAATAATAAATAATAAATATAAAAAAAATAAATATTCAATATTAAAATTCAATTCATAGTACTATAATGTTTTTAAACTCCTAGGAGTATAAGTACTTATACTCCTAGGCATATAAATGACACTTAATATTATTGAGTAACGTCACATAAGTTGTCACTTATATGGCGTTTGAAGAAAAAATCCATTTTGACACATCTGAAGATATAGTAAACATGTTTTTCTCAGTACTTTAGTGTCGAGTTTGTACAAAATAATATTGACCCTGTGTTAATATCAAGCAGCTCACAATAAGTATATTAAACAAATCAATTGCAAAATTAAAAAATAAGATGACGACTAGCCTTGATTTAGTTCTCAGCTCAGTTTCCTTGTATAGGATTACTCTTCAGTGTTTGTTACTTTTTTGATAATTATACAGTGTATCTCCGGATGAGGGACCACACACTTGTAAACTTTTTATTGTTGATTTTTCGAGAAAAAGTTATTCTTAGTAAAAAGTTTTGCTTATCTTGGGAAGCCACTAATCAAATATGTAATAAACTCATCGTTACGTAGCGTATCGTTTCCTGACTTCCGGAAAATGGGTAAATTTTGTCCAATTCTCAAATGTGGTGACTTGAATGATATAACTAACTGTATCCATTGCTATTCTACCTAAAATTGCTAAGGTCTTTGAGATCGCTTTATGCGCTTCATGGAAAAACGACCAACAATAACGAACCTATGCTTAGTCACACAATATACATCTCAGGTCATGGATTCTTAAGGATAGGTGAATGTTGTGTACATAGATTTTCCTAGGGTCTTCGATATCGTTAACCATACTATCATATTGTCTAGATTAGCCGAATATGAAATATTCGGTAGTTTACTAGATATAGTTATCTAAAACTTATTATGTTGCCTATAAAAAGATTAAATTCGCTTTATTTACAGCTGAATAAAATGTTCTTCAGGGGTCTAATGTAGGAGGTCTATTATTACTTATATTTATTAATGACATTACAAAAATTATTAAATGTAATAAGCTACCCTTTGAAAAACTGACAACGCTAGAAGCTGTATTTTTCATGATCTCAAATATTAAGTCGTTAGTTATTCAGGAAGAGATGCAACTATTCTTCAGGGCAAAGCCACGCGTAGTAACTCATTAAGTGCCTTTTGAAGGAAGGAATAAATGAGCTTGTACAAAATTTGGCTCAGGAAAGTGACGGGACTTATAACGGGACATTGTCACTTTAGGAAACATTTATACAAACTAAGTCTTATAGAGGATATGACTTGGCGGATGAAATTTCTCTTCATATTCTGGGTGAGCGCCCAGGATTTTGCACGTAGTAGAATGATGCTCCTGAGGCACTCAAGGAGCGGAGAGAAGTGTCAGCAAGAAAGCTTTTGGACTTTGTTCAGCTACTTGGTGAATGGATTTGAACAGTGGGACAATAGGCCTGATAAGGCTATCGACTTAAACATAACCTAATCATAGGAAGGAAGGGAAGAAGAGAATCATTATTTATGAAATTTATTGTTTAGTTCTAGAAGATAATATTTGAAATTCTTATCTTTCAAAGAGGATGGTGTCTACATGATGAATTATTTTTTTCTATATTCAGTATTCCATTATTAAAGCTGTATACAATCTATATAATGACAATATTGATTGCCGCCCCTGTTAGAATATTTCAACAAATGGGTCCCTAATTTTCATGCTAGTCAAAATAATTAAAACATTTTGTTTACAAACTGTAAGTACTAACATTCTAAAAAAATTATAAAATAATTTATAAACACAAGAAATTATGTAGGTACGATACATTTTCCCCATGGGAATGAAATCAACTTATCACCAAAATATTATCAACATTATAATCTTAAGAAAATGGTTTGGATATGGGAACTTTTGGAAAAAAGTATGGATTTGCAAAGCCCGATTTATCTACTAGGATTATAAAAAAGTAGTTAATTTTTGCTGCAAAACTATCAAGGACTTGGATAGTAATATGGTTGAATATTCCTATAATTGTGATATGTAAGTATTGTATATAAAAAAGTTTTATTTTGTATTGTTTAAATTTAACAATTTTTAAGAAAAGTAAAACTTAAGAAATAATTAAAAAAATAAAATAGTCTATATTGTAAAAAATGAATAATAGTTTATTAAAATAAAACATAATTCGACTTCTATAAAAATTAAAAGTAAACATAATTTGACATATTTTTAGAAAAATTATATTGTAGCCTTGTAAGCCCTGAAGATGAGGTCTAAAGTTTGACCTCGAAACCGGTAGTCTTTTTAAAGATAAAAAGATTGTGAGAAATTGGACCCTTTCTTATTTCTAAGATAAGTTACAATGGAAAACTCACATTTATCAATTTTGAACTTATTAAGGACTAGTTGTAGGTCACCCTTTTAATATCAACTTATTTTTCTTAATTTTGGACTTGGTTAAGTTTTGTGCGTAAGCTACAGAATTTATCATCTATTGTATGTACCTATCTATAAATAGAGCTATAGAAAATAGCTTTCAATAATTATAATTATTTGTCTTTTTTATGTTCTCATAAATTTTACAAACTACATATTTCATTTAATTAATGTAACATAATTTGGTACAATTTTAATTTCGTTTTTATTAATTACTCATAACAAATTATATTGTTCTATTTTATTATTTCTTTACCTTCTCTTTTATTATATTTTTCATAATATTTTTTATGTCTACAACTTTTGTAATGTAATTGTTTTTTTCTTTTATTGGGCAAATAAATTGCTGCTTAGATTTGAAGAATATACTTCTTAGGACGTTTCCAGCGCCGCCTATTTCTCTACTAACTATGCATTCTATATAGCCTCTTTAAAGTTTTAATTGCGGAAATAGTAAATATAGACTAATACATTCAGAGGCTTTCAAGAGGAAATTGCAGCAATGACTGTGACTGTTCTTAAAGGCTGGAACTGTCGAAACATATGGTTGTAAGAGAGATGATATAAACTAAAAGAGTACTGTTATTATGCCACAACAGTGCCTCAGTGTCTTTAAGGCGCGACCTCATAAGGAGACATTGATGGGGCAGTAAAATACACATGCACGCTCTTAAAATACCTCTATTGAGGCAATCAATTTCGTGCAGCCGAATGGAACACTGTCCAATTATCCGCCCATATAATTCCCTTAATAAATTAACCATAATTGCAGACGCTGTAAACAAACATTACTTTTATTTATGACTTGCATTAAATTATGCCAGTAACTTATGGTCACACCTATAAATTTTATTTAACTAAATTGGCCTGCTCGGCAAACACATCAGAAAAATATATTTGGTAATAAATTACTGTAGCAGTCCTATAATGGCTCATATATATTTGTTTAGATACATTGGTGTTACTGCAGATGACTGAGAAAGAAAACGCTATTACAAAAAAATTCTCCTAACGCTCATATTTTTAACTAAGCAACTTGTGTGATAAAAAAAAAACTAGATCTGAATTTGTTCAACTAATACGGTCACTGATTTTTCTTGATTATCTGAACCAAGAGGTAATGAAATTAGTTAATCCACTATATAGGTATAGAGCTTAGAGGTGTAGACGAAAATGTGCGCAGCTAAAACCAACCCAATTATATACAGACAGTATTGATAAATTGTTCGTAACCTACAATGGATATATTCATTTTGCTTAATGCAATTTTGTTACTGTATGCTTATACGATTAGAAACTAGTTGGAGCGTAATTAAAATATAATGTAATAATTATCTCAACATTCAGGTAAACAATTCTTTGGTACTCATATTCACTGTTTTACATAATCATAGCAGTACAGTATTCATAAAATCAAAACAAAGGTAAAACTGTAAAACATTTCTGTTTGTTGTACTTTAGTATCATATCTTGAATCGTAATGTCTGGTTGAAAATTTTACGTTTAGGTTTTATTTCCATGTACATGCACTCCATCTCATAAATAAAACTCCTCTTGTCTCTCTTTAAAAACAAATTTTTCTTCCGGCCAGTGGTCTAATATATCTGCAAAATGAATTCATAGGTATAAGTTACTGAGTTTTTTTTAAATTACATCCAGACCTTTTGCTATCGAATCAGTAAACTATGATAATTAAAACTCAGACTACTTAAAACGTAGAACTGAGTGATTTACTTTATACAGGGTTAGGCAGAATGAAATATTCATTTTAAATTTGTTCGTTTTAATTAGTGACTAAATTTTGAAAGGTCCTTGAGAAAATACAAAAATTTTATTTTTTTAAAATTACATCATTTAAGTGACCCATTCCACGCTGGTGGCACTCTTGAAGTCTAATACGAAAGTTTTGCATCACCCGCAGCAACATTCGAATTGGGATTGTGTTAATCTCCGTCCGAATATTATTTCTCAGTTCGTCCAAAATTTGCGGTCAATTGGAAAACACTATCGCTAAAAAACGTTGAATATTTGACCAACGTTCCATATTCACTACTAAACTGACAATTTTCGCATTCGCTTTGATAACTGTCTTAAACTTCGATTTGGATGGATGGAATGTAGAGAGAGAGAGAGGGGGGGGAGGGCAATGGGCCAAGATGTAAAGTGAGATGGAACTAATCTCTCTTCACGTGACTTAGGGTATTTGCAGGCGTATCACGATCAATTTGTTATATCCATAACGTGCTATTGGGTATTTTATATTGGGTATTTGACAGTAATTATTTTAATTGTTATGTTACCACCAAAAAAGTCAATTCTGTAATCATAAACAGTTTCTTTTTATATTAATGTCGCGCGATTTGTATCCTGGTTCATGTGACTTAGGGCAAATTGCTGCCGTTTTTGCGGTTCTTGTTGAAACAACTACAATCCACAGAAAGACGGGTCTGGTTCCATTCATAGTATACTGTCAAAGCTATGAAACCTCCGTTTATCGTGAAAGCATTATGCGACATTATGTGAATTTGAGTATTACTATATTATGGCACAAACTAACTTTGAAAATGGATATTATTATGGATAAAAACGCGCATATAGATTTACATCAACTAATGGATTCGAAAAACTGACATTTATCGAGATATCTTTTTAAAAATTTTAAACGACTTAAATTGGAACAGTCTTTTCATGATTTATATAAAAATCATGAAACAGAATTGTTTTCCTTGGAAGTAAAGAATGTAGTTACTATATAAAACCAAGAAAGAAAAATTTATTGCTCATAAACTCAAAGAAACTAGTACAAACAAAAGGCGCCCATCATTTCAATCGTCTCATTGTGGATCAGAAGTAATTAGTTGTTCACAAGCTGTGATTATAGAAACCTTTCTTAAAGTGTTAATGTTACCATTGCAAGCAAATTAAATACTTAAACAGAGCATTTATCTATCTATCCCTTTAAGTAGTTTTTTAAAATAAATAGTAACTTTAATAGATTAGTCATTTAGTTAATTACTTACTTTAACTATTCCCTGTTCTAAGAACTTCACTTGCTGTAAAAATCATGTGTTTTATAGCAAACATATTTTTTCAATATAAGCAAAAACACATTTACGTCTTTTCAAGGGTTGCTTATCGCTTGTTTAAAAAATTATCAAATCTCAGGATTGAAAGTCTTAAAACTAAATATATTAACTGCTGTTTCAACCAACTGTGGTGGGAACTTGTAGGTACAAAGGAAAATAGGATCACAAAAACGGTTACGAGGCGCAGTAAAAAATGTTGAAGAAAATGATTTAAACTTGAATCTGAACATGAATTTATATTAAGTGAAGAAAAACGAGGAAAAGGAGTGATTTTCTCAACTTTCTGGTCCGAAATTAAAAACTGAAACTGATAATTGTCTCGCTTGGAATTGAAAATTGATTTGTAGTTTCAAAAACATAATTTAACACCAACTAAAAGAAATTACGCCGATAACATATGATTTTATATAATATTTGAATTGAAATTATATTAAATTGACTGCATATTGATGATTACACGTATAAAACCCCAGTGTGATGATTAACAGGATGAAAATAATACCACTTTATCAAAAAACTGTTGACTGGACAGAATACCTGTCAAGCTATCGATGGATTGATGAACACTGAACATGTATCAACATTTGTATAACTGCGGCAAGCTGGCATGAACAAAATTGATTTTATTCAAATGAAAGTTGTCATCAGCTCTTCCTTAGGAAAGTCCCATATTCAGGGTGTTTGGAAGCGAATAGGCTTGAAAGGTAGCTCCCTTGAATGAAAATAAACCGGTTTAGAAAAGTTACTACAGCACAATTTTACTTCCGTAAAAAGTTAAATGCGCATAAGAAAGAAATACATATTAGATGAAAATATCCACGACGGAATTTGTTCACCATTTGTCCTGCCTTTATCCGGAAACAATAAAATGCTGGTGATTTATCGACACTGATTATTGTCTTTGATTTAATATCCCGCAAGTTGACAGTTTGAAGAAAATATAAAAAATGTCGGGAAACAACCAAGACGTGTTTAAAATGCAAAGAATGTCAACATATAGCAGTTAATATTCGATCTCGTAACCGGCACAAAGAATATTAAACGAGATAAATCTGGTTTCTAGCACGTTCGTGAGAAAAGTTTGATCGGGCATGTCAATAGTCGAAAGTTCGTGCTTAGCTGATGCTTTCCGGATCAAAGTGGAAGTGGAAAGTGATTTTCATTTAAATATGTATATACAAGTACAGATTTATTATAAGTTCAAGCCAGTATTTTTCTTTGTGTTAGTATATGCACTAGTATTTGCTTTTAATAATTTATTTTCATTTCAGAATACGTACCATGTAATGATATTGCATAAAATAATATTTGTTACGAGTGAAATGTGGAAATAATAATGTATTTGTAGCTAATATCCATATTATTTTTTGACATTCTGGTTATAATATGCAAATTTATCTAATGGAATTCAATAAATCAGCATACATTTTATTAAATTCCGGTTCACTTCATATTTCGATCGATAGAGACTTTTATCACTTGTATTCCTTTTCATTGCAAATAATTTTACATATACAAGGTCGATTCATATTACAATTGCAATTTATTATACGCTTGGAAATTTGAGGAGGATGTTTGTAGAGTAAACCGAGGAGCGAACGATTGGAAGAAATAAAGCACATTAGTTTAATTTCAATTAAATGTTAATTTTTTTTTCTGAGACATGAATCAAATATTTTGTCACTAGTTTCAGAAGATGATATCCTGAACATGACATAAGCGAGTTCTTTGGAGAGCATTATTTCTAAGAATTTTGGGTTTCTGGATTGTGGCTTGATCATAGAAAATAATCTGGCGTTGATAAATCTGGAGAATGTGGAGGCCAGATCAAACCAACAAATATGTTTATTGTTTTATATTTTATTAATTTTTTATTTCATCATGGGAGGAAACACTTATGTGGTTCTCCAAGAATTGCTTGCCCTGCAATGACTTCCTTAAAGCAACTTTAATTTTTTAAATGGTAATCTATATTTTTGATTGGAGAATCTTATTTCGCTTATTATTTTGGACATTTCTGAAACTTTTCAAAAATGTGCAATAACTGCGTAATTCAAAAAATAGTTTTCTCAATTTCTAACTCTTTGACATTATGAAGAATTGTTCAGTAAAGGAATTTATCTTTTTAATTTTCAGTTGTCTAATTGCTTCTTTACTTCATTATCGAAGCAGCGACTGAAAAAGCATAGGTATTTAAAAAAGTACCACAAAAAAAGATAGTGACAGAGAAGACGAGAATTTAATAAACATTGTAGTTAGTGAAAAATTATTATCGATAACTAATATCAGAGAAGCCAAAACAACAAAAATTTCTGGTACCTTCCATTTTACGGAATATCAGCATGGTGCTATTCTGTGATTTTCTTACTATAAATCTATAAGTTATAAAAAATATCAGAAGATATACCTACGCGTAACGTTTACAAAAACATTTATTTTCTAATAATTTTTACAATAAGAAAAATTGTAATAGTTGCTATAAAATGTTATGGAATAATAGTATAACTGTGCATAAATTTTCCTATGAGCGAAAAAGATTTTATTAATTAAAAAGTTGGCAAAGATTTATATGTTTTTAAGGGGTAGACATTGCCATTAAAAATGAAAGAGGATATTTGGCAGATGTCCTCCGCGACCAATTTGGCATACTCTACTTAAGGCTTAACAAAATTCAGTATCACGCTTTCGCATACCTGCTGCTGAATTTCGTTGATAACTCTCCGAATTTCTGCCTTTAATTCAGGAATGGTAGGTATTCATTTGAGCAGACTATACTTTGGACTATACGAATCCCCACAGGAAAAAGTCTCACGGCGTAAGATCGCATGATCTTGGTGGCCAAGTCACTTCACTGTTACGTGAGATGAGTCATCCATTAAATTCCTCCCTAATAAGTGGATAGTTTCAGGTGCCATATGGCAGGTGCTGGAACCACATGTCGTTCAAGTCCATGCTATCCAAATGAGACCATAAACAGTTCAATCTTGCAATATCGTTCTCCATTGACACTCACTGCGTATCCAGCCTCATTTTCAAAAAATAAGAACCAATTTCCCCACCAGCGTATAATTCACACCACACTGTCACTCTTTGGGTATACAGTGATCGTTCTTGAATGACCCGAGGATTCTTTCTACCTCAAATTCGACGGTTTCGCTTGTTCACATACCCACTAATATGGAAATGCTTCTCGTCGCTAAAGATGGTTTTCTTAGCAAAAATCACCGTCCACTTGTTGATTCTCCAACATCCAATCAACGAAAGTCCGGTGCATTAAATGGTCGTCTGGTTTCAGTTCCTGAGTTAGCTGAATTTTGAGTGGATGCAGATGCAGATCTTTTGTTAAAATCCGCTGCACTGTGCTTTTTGAAATGTTTAATTTTTAGTAACCGATGACGCACTGAGATTATGGGAACTTACGCCATACTATCACTCACCGTAGAATATTTTTGGCTGAATGGCCAGTACGAGACCGGTATGTTTTTTATTATCTGCAATCGAACCTGTTTGTTTAAATTTGGCAACTAATCTATTCTCAACTCACAGTGGTTTTATTCTGGGCGTTCCTTCTACAGAAAATTCCACATACTACACACTCTCCGTACTTGTAATGAATTTTCATAATGTTCACTCGCTCATCCGTCGCATAACGGTCCATTTTGTCTAACTGCAACGTGTTTACTACAACATGTGACCATGCACAATGCTGTCAACTCTTCATAATTGAAATGGCGCACCGTTCAAATCCTGCGTTACTTTTAGGACATCCTGTATATTTTCTTGCACATCTACATTATTTTTAAAGCTAAAGTAAGTACTGATACATCCTTGTCGAAAAAATTATATAGGTACCTAAGAAAACAGTGTTCAGGAAAATTCTTTAGATAATTACAATTTTTAGAATAAATAGAATAATTTTTACATATGTCTTCAGTTTTAAAAAATTATTCACTAACTTAATAATCTTTCATATGAAATATGGATAATTATGTCATTCATTATCAAATTTGTCTCAGTCAACAAAATACAATAAAAGTAATATTCACTATTCACGACAAAAAAATATTCACATGTATGAAATGCAGTCTGCAATGATTTACTTCATTAATAAATTTCGATAAATTAAAGATATGATTATCTTTTACATTTTTATAATAAAATTCATAATAACTCGGATACTTGAAAAATGTTGAATTAATAATCCACTGAGGCAAAAGAATCAATAAAGGGGTCGCTTTTATAAAATTATTCACGTCTAACCAGAAATGTCAGACATTAAGAAAGTTTTTTGGTACAATTGCCAACAATTTACCTAATATTATTGCTGATACAATATCGAAATTAGTTTGCTGTTCTAATGCGTTTGTTTTTAACTAGGATTAATAGTCAAAAATAGTAATTTTAGTAGGTGCACCTATAACGTTGTATTTAAATGATTATTGTTTTTGGAATATCATCACCGACAAAAATAAATAATTGCTCGCTAGTCCCGCTACCGAATTTTCCACTATAATAATCAACGATATAATTTATTTATGACATAATGTTTAATTACATCCACCATGCCGATAATTTGCATATTTTCATTGTTTTGGAACAATTAACAATTAGAATTTGATTTAATCCTCTAAACAATGGCTATTCACATGCAAAATTAAGCTACTATGTCCCGTGAGATACAGGTTAATTTATTTGCAATTTGGTGTAGCGGCTATATGTACATGAAAAGTGCTTCTGGAGTGCGGAATTTAAGAGAACCACACATAAAAAATACACAATACAGCCGAATAACCGAGTGAATATAGCAGCGAATATGCGACACGGAAATATGCAAGTTTTATGTCATTATGTTTCTGAAGTGTCCAATTACTTTTACGAAATTGAACGAGAAACTATAATTTAGTTTGAGAAATGAGTGTGTGTCAAAGGAACAATGCAAATCGGAAAATTGTGGTTGGCGTTATGCCAAGGATATGCTAACGTGAACAATTTTTAGATTAGCGATTTTGTAGAGAAAGGCAGGAAATACCGTTTAGAATATAAACATTGATTTCCGATTGCGCCCTTGAATTTGACTCGTTCATGAATGTACATGCAACACAGGGACCAACCAGCGACTAATAACGTTATATACATTAAATTTTACTAATTTTTCTTGATTTATAGAAAATATATTAATTTATCTTTTATGTGTAATGATAAATGTTTATAAGGGGGAATAGCCTGGCGAAGAAAATGCGTTTCATTTTCGATACATTATAATTAGTTCAGTCATCCAAGGTTCAGAAACGGCGTTTCCAGGAAAAAAATGTACAAGTTTTTTTCTCATCGGTTCTATATGTTTTTTGGGATGCTGAATCCGAATCTGAGGTTTGCCACCTCGCCAGGCGTCGGCATCACAAAAAAAACTCAGATTTTCGGAACTTTTTTTCAGTTCTTTTAACTATAACTCGTCCATAACGTCGTTAGATCGTGTTGAAGAAATAGCATTTCTTGACTTTCCATTACAAAAGTTGAATATGTTATTCTAACTGCGCGCTGGTGCCCTACTATCAACTTCATATACCTCTAAAATCAATTATTTTATGACTACCTGGTATATCCAGGTTACATTTAAGGAATTGGCAAACGTGAGTGAGGTCGGGCCTCCTAGTTTAAACGAAATCGTACTACTCTATATTCAAGGGGAAGATAGAAGGTTTTGATAAAAGGAAACATATTTGGAACAAATTTGTATTTACACGAAAAAAATCAAAAACACCATTATTTAATAATTTTCATATTCATTCATCGTCCTCATATGCAGAATTATCACCTGAAACAACGAGAATGGAAACTTTAGATAACTAATAGAATCCATATCATTCATGTTCATTATGAACAAAATTTATTATATCTTTGCACAATAGAGTTTATATTATTTTTAAAAAAGAGAAAACCGAAAATAAGATGAAGAAGAAGACAATACCTGCATAAGGCTCAAGATTTCGTTTGGAGATGTTCTGTTTAGATTGACCAAGCTGTATATCCAGAGTGACGTAATGTCCCCAGCCCCAGAGAAGCTTCTGACACCCATTGCCTGCAAGTGCCAGAAGGGCAGTTGCGCCATCATTTTTAATACTTTATAGACTTGATAATAGAAATTTAAGGACGCGAATGATTTCTATTAGTTTTTTTAAAATATTAATGAAATAAACACAAAAAATAAAATAATTTTATATGATTACGAACACGTATAAGATCATAAAATCTATAGAATATAATTATGTAATTACAAAGATATAAGGTTTGATAGATCTACCTCTAACGGTAATAACCATTAGAATATGCCATGAGCATAATGTGTTGGAGCTCCCTCTTTATAGACTAGTAAAGTTCCTTCGTGACTCATTATATTTAACTGTATGTTCTGATGGTCCTATCTCCATTACCATTGGAGGAAAATATCGTTAAACTACTATCATAAGTTTTAGTTAGATCTCTCTCTTGGCAGACTAACAGAGTTCCTCTCTGATTTATAACACTTAACTGTATGTTTTGATGGCTGGTCTCCATTTCTATTGGAGGAAAATGGAAAAACATATCATTATCACTAAATATAACGTCTTTAGAGAAACATTCGAATATTTGTGGTACGTAAACTAAAAACCAACCCTACCCATTGCGCCATATTCCATATTTATACCAATTATATAGTTTACCGAAGCTGTGATCTTATGAATGTTTTGTAAATAGAAGAACTTGAGTTGCTGTTTACATGCATTTAGCAATAAATAACATTGACAGATTTTTCTATTAAGTATTATGCGAAAGCAAAGAAATTCGAAATATCGTTTACTAAAAACATCGTATCAAACGAACTCAAATTATACCAGCAATATCTCTAGTAAATAGCCAGTAATTAATTATCGAAATAAAAATAAAAATTGATGTCTCAATATTGTTAATATAAAAAGAACACATGTCTAACATAGCGAGATTGTTAATAATTCAATCTTTGAATGAAATATCTTTTATTTTTGTTGTGCCGACATCACCCTCAACAAGTAAAAATTGCTATTATGATATTATATTATGTCGACAGTTTACTTTGGATTTTTTCTTTAGGTAGCCCCCTTGCGAATGAAATTAGTGTATAATGATAAAACATACATTATACGAGTACCTATATAAAAAAACACCAAATGTCTAGAAAAAATTACATTTTGAAAGACAGTATGAAAAGTCTTGAATGCGACTACGATTATTTTTTATCTAACCAATATTTGCCGTTTTTAACAAGTTCCCTTTTAAAAATATTTATTTTATTATTGGCAAAAATAAAACAAAAATATATATTTTTATCAATATTGATTGTTTCTAACAGTAAAGTAGGCCGGTCAAAATCGACAATAAATTCGCAAAACATGATATATCTCTGATTTTTTAGTATGTTGTTTGGACCCATTAGGGCTATATATACCCAAGTTTGCAACTCTCAAAAAGTTGTGGAAAAATTTTTACACACCAAAAACCGCGAAATTTTTGGACTTGTTTCAGATTCTGCTCTTTATCTCCTAATCCATGTATTTTTCGTCGAAAGCTATTCTATACGTTTTTTAAAAACATCAAATTTGTGACAAATTAAGATAAGCGGAGCTCTGTAAGTCAATTGGTTACCGAATTACGGCATTTTGAAAATAGGCCAGTTTTTCCAAAAATTGAAAATTTTAGTTTTAGACCTTCTTTGGACCGAAATTGCGTCGAAACCATTGACCCTACGAGTAGAACTTGTAGAATATAATTTGTAGGCAATTTCATTGCATTTAGATCCTCGTAGTTCTCGCAAAATCGCACAAAATCCATATAAGGTAAAATCACATTTTTCCAGAAATATTCCATAATTTAATCTCCTATCTTTTGTTTTTTGGTTTGGTAATGAAAAAGAAGGCATGAAATCATTTAAAAAAAACGGTGAAATATGTTTTAATATAAACATAAGTAATCAAAAGTACAGTAACTTAATCAATCAATCAGTCAATCAAATTAGACATATAGTCAAATTCGTTGCCTTGTTTTTGATGGCCCTGGGCCGTCACTTTCATTGCTCTCTTCAAAAGGTATGTCTTTCACTATTGGTGGGTCGCCGACTTCGTCCCTTATAGTCCTTATATTGTCTTGAAGCTCGTCATCGTCGTCTTCTTCAATTATGATAATGGCATCCTGAGGAAGGCGCCCAAAAGTGTACCAAATTTGCAGAGCGATCACGACGGTATTCTGCAGCATCAGTGGAAATTGTGTTTGACGCATCGACCATCATCACAGTCCCCCAAGAGAAGATGCTCTCGAATGACAAAAACAAGGTTCGTTTCATTGAGCTTCTCTGTTCTGCTTTTGGTCTCGATAGGATTGAGACAAAAATATCAAAAGAAGACGCAGACCGCGATATCGTCGGGACTGCTATGCAAAAAAGTACCTCCAATTACCATGTTATCATCTTTGGAGAGGATGTGAATTTGCTCGTGCTCTTCTGCGGTCTAGGATCCCCTAAAACAAACGTATACTTCCAGAAAAGTGGCAGAGGTGAGGTGAGTTGCGTCCAATTCTCCACCAGCTCATTCAACCAAGGGTAAGCGGATCTACCACCTGAATTTGAACTTTTCATCCACGCATTTACTGGGTGCGACACCACCTCTGCCCTCTTCTGGCAGGGGAAGATGAAAATGTGGGGCCACTTCAGACAAAATCAAGCCCTAGTGGACCAAGCAAGAGTTTTCGTTTAGACAGGTGCCACACACCAACAAGTCGCAGCAGCCGGTGACAAGTGCCTAGTTGCCCTATATGGAGCAGACGAAACGAAAGACACCCTCGACGATGCGCGCTTCCGTACTTTTGTGAAGACAGCAGCCAACGCCAAAGCGAATCTGGTTCGTTTGCCCCCAACCACAGAGACTGCGTCGTATCACGACTACCGCACATACCACCAAGTGCAAAAGTGGTTGGGGGTGGAGAATGAGGCCACCGACTGGGGTTGGGAATTGACCTCGGCTGGACTCATCCCCATTACTAGTCGGTAAGCTCCTGCCCCCGCAGAGCTCCTAAAACTCCTCTCTTGCAAATGCAAGAATAGGTGCAGAGGTGGCTGCACTTGCCTCAAAGCAGGGCTGAGATGTTCTGTGATGTGTGCTACCTGCTCTGGGGA
Organism: Anoplophora glabripennis; assembly: GCF_000390285.2. Taxonomy (NCBI): domain Eukaryota; kingdom Metazoa; phylum Arthropoda; class Insecta; order Coleoptera; family Cerambycidae; genus Anoplophora; species Anoplophora glabripennis. The sequence continues at coordinate 36,216 of NW_019417409.1, read as the reverse complement.
AACGTGCCAGAACGCTGCCCTTATCATCATTGAATAGGACTACAATGACGGGCCTCAAGATAACCCTGATGATCCACCAATACTGGAGTACCTACCTATAGGGGACGAAGACGGCGACCCACCAATTGTGGAAGACTATTGAAGAGAGCAACGAAAATGACGGCCCAGGTCCAACAAAAACAAGGCGACAAATTTGACTATGTGTCTAATTTGATTGACTGATTGATTGATTAAGTTACTGTACTTTTGATTACTTATGTTTATATTAAAATACAATTCACCGGTTTTTTAAATGATATCATGCCTTCTTTTTCATTACCAAACCAAACAACAAAAGATAGGAAAGGTTATGGAACATTTCTGGAAAAATGTTATTTTACCTTATATGGGTTTTTTTGCGATTTTGAGAGAACTACGAGGCTTACGCACCTCGCTCTGCGCTTAATTTAAAGGTAGTGAAATTGCCTACAAATTATATTCTACAAGTTCTACTCGTAGGATCAACAGTTTCGACGCAATTTCGGTCCAAAGAACGTCTAAAACTAAAATATTAAATTTTTGGAAAAACTGGCCTATTTTCAAAATGCCGTAATTCGGTAACAAATTGACTTACAGAGCTCCGGTTTAGCTTAGTTTGCCACATTTGATGCTCTTAAAAAACGTATAGAATAGCTTTCAACAAAAAGTGCATAGATTAGGAGATATAGAGCAGAATCTGAAACAAGTCCAAAAATTTCGCGGATTTTGGTGTGTAAAAATTTTTCCACAACTTTTTGAGAATTGCAAACTTGGGTATACATAGCCCTAATGGGTCCAAACAACATACTAAAATATCAGAGATACATCATGTTTTGCGAATTTAGCGATTTTTTGTGTCGATTTTGAGCGGCCTAATGATTAAAGAAGCATAAATAAAACCACAGAACAGAGCACACAAAACGCTGAAACTAATTTTCTCATTCCACAAAAATCTACTGCGGCAAGTTAAACGTCAATAATTTTTTCTATTGAATGGTATATTGGCATGTCTTATTGGAAATAGTCCACTAGAATACTGAAATGACATATTTAAATATGTATTCTATTAAAAATGCCATTTTGAGAAATATTTGTAAATAGGACGTCAACTTATTTTCTTTTAATCCTGTTTTTTGATTAATTAATTTATTTAGCATACACCACTTGTCAGCCTAAGCGACAGAGTGGGAATAACATTTAAGATTTAGTAAAAAAAAAGAAAAAAGCACTTAAATGCAACATTAGTACAAATAAAGACATAGATGTATATGCAAGTATAAAACAAATGAATTGCAGACAATATTACAAACTAAAAAAATGAATAAAAGAAAAACAAATATATAAGTAACTAATGCTAATTAATCAGTAGATTTTGTAGGAATTTAACCGATTCCAATAATAGTGAAGTTATTAATTTTCAGTAAATGATTAGAAAATTATAATTACTTCTGTCTTGGAGATACGTTTTATACGATCGATGTTTGAATGGCAAAGGGAACGTCATTAGACAATACACTAACATAAGAGTGAATACGTTTCAACACAATTTAAATCGCAAGTAGTAGGCTCTTCAGGCTATAGCTACAGACTTCGAGTTATTTATGTTTGGTATTAGCAGTTGATCTTTAATTAACTGAATTAATGAAACGGCAATAATGAAAAAACAACTTTCTCGTTCCTAAATTATAGAAGTTTAAATTAAAAGAATGTTTTTATTCTGCTTTTAAGAAATGACTGTACAACTTTGCCAAGTTTGCTAATAAGATATATGGTTTTGAACGATTAAGATTAAATTTATTACTAATAATAAATTCAAAGAAAATGTAGATTATCTCATTAATGGGCAGGATTTTTGCTTGGGGTGGACCTTGAAAGGGCGTTTTTTTCTGAGGAGGGCACCGGCCTCTCTAGCTACGCGCCTGATCTCATTATCTATATTCTATACATACTTGTACAGCGTGATGGTAAAGTTTGGGACAAAATTCATAACTTTTATACTGAATGATTTAAAAAAAACGCCGAGACAGGTCGATTTTGTTCTCGGAAGGGACATATTTTAAGATGATTCAGTTGTATACGGGGTGACCCAGAAAAGCTGGACTGCCAATAAATTTGTTTTTTCTTATAGAACACCCTGTATATTTTTTCATATTTGGATAAAGCTTTCTCTTACAAATACAACGGTGTAAGGTTTGATGGGTCTATTTCAAATAACAAGCGAGATATTGCGAGAAAATAACATTTATTTCAAAAAATTTATTTAATGTCATTTTTCATAAAAGAAATTGTACTTGGAAACGAAACAAATCTTCTTCTTAAGAGATGAGCCTCCCGACAACAAAATCGGCGTTTTTTTTTAAAATCACTCAGAATAAAAGTTATGAATTTTGTTCCAAACTTTATCATCATGCTATAACTTTAAAAAGAAAACACGTGTTTCGATGTATTTTTGATTTTTAATCGTTTTGTGCAAAAATATGGAAACAAATCATGAACTTCAATATGAATTCCACAGCGGATTACGTAAAACGTTTGAGCATTAGAATTAGTTTTTTATCGACAGTAAAGACAAAAGTAAACCTGATGGTATGATTCCGATAGTCATAAACAATTTCATACGGTTTGATCCAGGGTATTGTAAATTTAGAGCTCCTATTAGTTAACCAGAAGTACGTACTGAATTTCACTAAATCTTTTGGTATAATTTCTCCGATATCAATTGAAGAACCAAGAGGTTGACAGTATGTACCAGGTTCGGTTGCTGACGCAGCAACTCGACATTGAAATATTTGAAAAAATTGTTCCCACATTTATTTAGGGATACCCATATACAGATCTGGTCGAACTAAACGTGGAGGTGGTAGACCCAGTTGAAAAATGCGAGCGCGGGCAAACGAAATACAAACACAGCTGCATTGGGCCACTGGGAAATAAATCTCAGCTGTTGACAAGTGGTTGACAAATTGCCAAGCAGTGCAGTGCAGCAATGCGGAATTTGGTGTAATTTAGGTAATTTTAATTTATTATAGACACCTTCTATTAATCATTGATATTACAATTGCGAAATGGAGAAATAATATTAATACAACATGGTATTTTGGAGCCCTTTTGAAACGGAACAAAACGAAATTTACCATTAATATAATAAAATTGTTTGGGGACGTAAATAATTAAAATATGTTGTTGGTCAAATGAACATATAATAGAAATTTATATACAAATTATTATAATTTTTTACCTTTAGAAGAAAACTATTTAGCGACGTCTATGAAAGTAATTAAATTTTATTCCCAGGCGTTTTTTACATGTTAAACTGACGGAAAATCTATAGCAGTTAATCGAATGTCTTACACGTTACCAAGTAAACTACTACTGGCTGATGCTGGTATTGTCAACTTCACAGAATTGTTAATTACGTGTATAAATGTAATGAGAGTTCCTAATTCTGAAGCTTAAAAATATTATCATTCTTCCAACAGCAGCAGTTATAGCTATTTATTAACTTATTTTATGAGTATTGTATATTTATGCATTTTACATTTTACTTCCACATTAGACAGTAACACAATCTATGTTAATTTCTTACCAGATAACCAGAACCTTAGGCGTAAGTTAACCTGAAGATTTGTAGTTACAGTTAACCTATAAAGAAGTAACTCACATTAAAAATATAAATCAAAAATGAATTTTGAAAATTACGAGTTAAATGCTTATAGTAGCGATGATGAGATTAGGAGGCTACGAATTTTCAAAGGTCAAATAAATTTTTTTGAAGAATATGATCCAAAAGACTCTCACAAAATTTAGGCTTTCCCAACGTACAGTAGAAAATTTATTAGAAGAAATACAGGATATTATTAATCACGGTACGCAAAGGTATGTTCTATATTTCTATATATTTTGTAAATTACAGTACCTATTTTTTTTTATTTTCTTATGTAGAAATAACTATCTCAATGCCAGGGAATGCTACTTTTGACATAATTTTTTTTGGATCTTTTCTAAGAACCTCTCCAGATTTCTGTGGAGTAAAGCCATAGCAAGGAGAGTCGTGAGAATTATTATTATTCTTATTATGGCACTTCGTATTGTACTTATCTTCCATGCTAAAAAGTTAGAAAGGACAAGGTTATGCTAAATAATACGTAAATAAAGTAGACATGTACTGAAAACTGTCACAAAATATGTCACTACAGGTTATTTCTTCCTATTCTTTTAAATTTGTCACTTTGTCTACTGCAATAAATTCGTAACAACATTCTAAAAATCCGCTTAACCCCAGGTTGGCTTACTTGAAGACGTAATGACTGTTGTGAAGCAGTTGTATTGTTTAACCACCAGGTAAAATCTGAAAGCGATTAATCTAGCGAAATTAGTGTATTTTTAGTTTCTCCTGCACATAATATATTCACTTTTATATAGGTACATGTTTAAAATATCTAATGCCCTTCTACCGTACCAACGAGGAACTCTACGACCTTTCCATATTGTTATTGTATCAGCTTCCAATTTTTATTACATTGAGCATAAATATTTTATTAATCTTCTTTTATGTTAAATTAATAATAATATTTACCCATACCTAAATATTTACGATCCCTAGATGACTTATTCATAATATGACATAAAATTTATTTATGCATAATTTAGCGATAAATCTTGACTTCAGTATACAATTTAAATGGAAATTGGTCATTTTATTTCAGCTGTAAAACCTCTATATCGGCGTGAGTCTGCATGATGGATTATAGAATATATTATAATTTAATAATTTACCTATATAATAAGGAATTTTGGTTTTACAAAGTTTTATATGCAAATATCAAAATTTTAATAGAAATTACGCAATAAATAAATATAAATTAGAATAAATGATTATTGTATATATGTTAATTTATAACAAGTTTTACAGTACTGATTATTGTTAAAGAGAAAGCAATTATATTCTGGGTGGATACTAAGGCATAGATACTATTACTTTCATCCAATCCGAAAAATAAACTATCTGATTACACATTAATGTGAATAGGATCTTTTCAGCTCCCAGGGTTTATTAAACCAGTTCGATAAAAAACTAGCTATGTGTAAGAAATCTTAGTCAAGCTAGGACCACTTTTTTTCAAATAAAAAGTCTGTAAATCCTTCCAACTCATTTACTATTGAAATATTGTCTTTCAGTAAATGGGTTGAGAGTTACAGCCAGTTTTTCAGTATGTCAAATAAATTTAAGGGTGGATTCAATTTACTTTTGCCACTTATTAAAGCAAACAACTTTATGAGATAGAGTCAAAAAGAATAATAAAGCAAATACTGATAGTTTTATGAAAATAAATACATCATTAGTTATGTAAGCTAGGCTATAAGTCAAAATACATTTATTGCTTTTGTTGAATATTATAATAGTCTTTAGTAACAAATAGTCATTTTTTTGAGGCATGCCTTCTTACTCCACATCCACATTGACACGAACAGTGTTAGCTATGTTCGTGTACAATGTTTACACAAAATATTAGTAAAGTTTAAATTTTTACTAACATTCATAATAACATCTAATACGACTATTCGCTAACGAAAATCAGATTATGCCACGCCTACACTGACGAGAACAATATTACCTAACTATGTTCTTTAACAATGTCCACGAACAATGTTAGCAAAGTTTGAATTGTCACCAAGAATCGTACCAACATAGTGTACTAACAATACTGTATGTTCCATATGTAGACGGTAAATTTCTGAATGTCTACATTTTTTTAAGAACCTACTTTTTTTGATCTTATCTTGTACAAAAAAATTATGTGTGTGCACAATGAACGCAGTTTTGCAGGGTAAAACTACATAATTAATTAAGTTATTGGAAAACCACTACTGACTGGTATATTGGAATAAAAAAATAGATAGATACAAAAAGGAATATTATGATATTTAAAGAAAAAAAATAACTGAAGCGTGGAAAAAAATATTGATTCTCAAAAATCAAGAAATGCTCTAATTATAAAAAATAATCATCTAATTAGATAATTATTAATAAGCTTATTTATGAGATTACTTCTTAGCATAGTTTAGGAAATCTTTTAGAATAAAAAAAGTCATATTTGTTTTATTTTTATCCTTTCGGCAATCACTTAAAACTTCACAATTTAGGGAATAATATTTGAAATATTTATTTAAAAATTCTCGAGATGACTAGACTTTAAAATAATCTTCTGTTATTGATAATACTAAAAGTAACAGCTACTTTTTTTGGTCATTGAAATATTCTTCTATACATGTACGTTTCTTTTGAATCATTACGTAACATCTAGACAGATCTTTTCAAATACATACCAGCATTTCTAGATTAACAACTAACAACAATCTTTCATGAATTTTTGAGGCGTCATTTATTTCTATATTTACACCTACCTTACACTAAGTTTAATATGTTATTGGCATTAATTGAGTTACTGATATCACATGCTAAATTTGTACCAGAGTAAGTATTACCTACGTCATGATTTCGATGTTAATTTGCTCATTTGAATAAATTATCGACTTAATTAGGTATAGTGGTAATTTGACTATTCATTTTAATGTAAACGCTTCATGCTAACTAATATGCGAAAATATTGTTTGCAAGCAATATTGGCTAACTTCGATTAGCGAACATTACTAAGTAAACATAGTTAGCCATGGAACAGGACTACCAATCCACATTATTTAAATGCTAGTGAACTAAATTGAAATGCGGAGGTGCATCATGTTGCAGAAACATTTGTCGACGTCGTAAGGGAATTATTGAGTTCTTACAAATGATGTTGCGAAGAAAGAGGTAATTATATTCAGTCAATCGATATGGAACAAAGGGGACAATAAGTTACCCGTTAGCCAGTTCGGTCCAAACTTTTATCGAAAATCTGTACAACAATAGCACAAGGATTTTCGACCGACTAGATATTATGACAGTTGTTTATGCCGTTACATGTACAATACAATGGAAGGAAAGTATGGAATTTCAGTATGTTTTCGTAGAAACCATGGGTAAAATTGCACACAGATAATGATGTTCAGGTTGTAAAGCTTGTACTTTTAACAATGGAAAGGGTACAATTGAGTAGTAGTTGTAGTGTCTGCCAGATAATCCGATTTGAGACAAGTAGGTATTTGGCGAGATATTTTCTAATATTGGTATAGTCTTTCCGAAGTCAGTTGAACAAGTTTAAAAACGCGTAGCAATAAAATTTAATGAGTTTCATAGGCGTCCCTAAAAAAGGTTTCTGTTAGAGGTAAAAAATTATAATAGTTTGTATATAATGTGTAGAAAATTTCTATTATTTGTTTATTTGACCAACAAGATATTTTAATTATATACAGGGATGGCCAGAAGTACGGAATAAAATTCATATCTTTTGAATGAGTTATTTTTTTTTAAACGCCGAAACACGTTAACTGATTTTGATTTTTTCCCATCTTTCGGTTATACATAGTGTCCGCGTTATTTGTAGCAGGACTTTCACAACTTATACTAAAAGTCCTTTAAAAAAAAGTTCATGTAAACATATATGTATAGATGCGTCGTTTTCGATTTACAGAGTGTTCAAGTTTAAAATGAGAATTGATTTTTTATTCGTAAAACGAAAACCCCTTTTTAGACTTTGTTGAAACTTGGCAACTTTGTTTGTAATAATAATACTCATTTTCTCACATAATTTAATTTGTTCTATTTTCTCCAGTGGCGTCACAACAAGAAACCAGCTTGATAAAAATAGAAAAAAATATGGGACGCCACTGCTTTTTGGGAAGTTTTATTTCTTTCTAAACAAAGCGAGATAGGAAAAAATTAAATAACAAAAAAGTTGTATTTTCTATGAAAAATTTCAAACTTACCAAAAAGCAGTGGCGTACCATATTTTTTTCTATTTTTATCAAGCTGGTATCTTGTTGTGACGCCACTGCAGAAAATAGGACAAATTAAATTATGTGAGAAAATGAGTATTATTATTACAAACAAAGTTGCCAAGTTTCAACAAAGTCTAAAAAGGGGTTTTCGTTTTACGAATAAAAAATCAATTCTCATTTTAAATTTGAACACACTGTAAATCGAAAACGACGCATCAATACATATATGTTTACATAAACTTTTTTTTTAAAGGACTTTTAGTACAAGTTGTGAAAGTCCTGCTACAAAAAATGCGGACACCCTGTATAATAATTAATTTTTCTTCAACCCCCTAACCCCCAGCTACCTCTACTTTTTTTTTTCAAATGGAAACATAAGGCATGAGGGGGCTCGTTGAAAAGCTTGTAGAAAACCGAATCCAGCCATTCCAAATAAACAAGTTTTATTTTTTCAATAGCAAGGTTTTTAGGGTTGTATAAAATACCTACCTTCAGTGTTATCCTCCATGAATTTGTACATAATGAAATAAAGAATTTGAAACTGTACTTATCGCTGCTAACGCAAAAAAGATACATATTTTATGTTGCGTTTTTTTGGCACCACTTACTTTCACCACCAGGCTTTCTGGTTAATTTTTCGCTTTAGTTGTAAATTGGAGTTTGAAACGTTACTATTGTGTCAAAATCAATTTATTTACTGAATTGCAATCGTATTGTCGGAAAGGCAACGCATCGAAATCTTGATATTGTTTGGATGTGGCACCAAAATAAGAAGTCAGGCTGAAGTGCGCGATTTATTTAATGCGAAATATCCCGAAAACCAAATCTCGCAAGGAACAGTTAGTAAAATATTTCACAAATTTAAGAAACACGGGACAGTACAGACTTTGCCCAAAACTGGACGGGCACGTGCATTGAATGAAGAAAAGAAATTAGACATTGCATTAGAACTTGTTGAAAATCATCATACTTCAACTGTTTCATTGGCCCGCAATCACGATGCTTCTCGAACTGCAATTCGAATGTTTCTGAAACAAGAGAAACACCACCCCTATATGGTATGTCTTGTCCAAGAGCTTTTGGAAGACGATTATGATAGGCGATTACAATTTTGTGAGGAAATGATGAGACGGTGTGACCACAATAATAGTTTTCAACGAGACGTACTTTTTTCGGATGAAGCTACGTTTTATTTAAATGGAGTGGTTAACAGGCACAAAAAGTTAATGTATGGACAGGTATCATCAACAACAGAATCTTGGGCCCATTTTTTTTTTTAAGAAAGTCTTACTGCCGCACGCTACCTGGATTTGACATTTGATCTGATACCTGTTCTAGCTGTGATTTTCCTCATGAAATTGATCCAGATATACCGAATGAAAGAATTTGGTTCCAACAAGATGGCGCTCCCCCACATTTTGGTATTGATGTTCGAAGATATTTAGATGAAATGTTTCCAAATCGCTGGATTGGTAGACGGGGTACAGTTGAATGGCCGCCGACTTAACACCCCTGGATTATTTTCTTTGGTGATATTTGAAAGAAAGAGTCTACCAGGACAGACCGGATAATATTGAGAATTTAAAGAACAAGATTAGGGCGGAGATGCATAATTTACCAGCTCATTCAGAATGTTGTGGACAGCTTTTACTATCGTCTTGGAGAATGCCAAATAGTGAATGGAGGACATTTTCAGCATTTGCGACATTTAGTTTATTTTTGTAAATTATCTAGTTGTTTCAATTTCTAGATGAAAAAAAAACTTGTTATTGAAAAAATAAAACTTGGTTTTTGGTATGGCTGGATTCGGTTTTCTATAAGCTTTTCAACGAGCCCCCTCATGCCTTATGTTTCCATTTGAAAAAAAAAAAAATAGGGGTAGCTGGGGGTTAAGGGGTTGACAAAAAATTAATTATTATATAACCGAAAGATGGGAAAAATCAAAATCAGTTAACGTGTTTCGGCGTTTTAAAAAAAAATAGCTCATTCAAAAGATATGAATTTTATTTTGTACTTCTGGCCATTCCTGTATGTCCTCAAACAATTTTATTATATTGATGGTAAATTTCGTTTTGCTCCATTTCAAAAGGTCTCCAAAATCCCATGTTGTAATAATATTAATAAACAAAATATCCCTGTTATTTCACCCTTTCGCAATTGTAATATGAATGATTAATAGAAGATGTCTATAATATATTAAAATTACCAGAATCACATCAAATTCCACATTGCTGCACTGCACTGCTAGGTCATTTGTTGACAACTGAATTTATGGCCATGCCACCCAATGCAGGTGTATTTGTGCTGCGTTTGCCCGAGCGCTCATTCTTCAACTGGGCGTCCAGACCTGTATACGGGTATGACTAAATAAATATGGGAACAAGTTTTTCAAATATTTCAATGACGAGTTGCTGCGTCAGCGATCGAACCTGGTACATACTGCCAACCACTTGGTTTTTCAATTGAGATCGGGTATGGCTAAATAAATATGGGAACAAGTTTTTTTAATATTTCAATGCCGAGTTGTTGCAGTTGTTCGGCATTCAAAATTCGTTGGTGTCATCCAGGTCCATCACCACGTCCTTGACGTGTTTGCAGTACGTCAGTTTCTCGTGCATGGCGTACAGTGGCGGCCCTTTGAAAGTGGACGATTCTTATAAGCAAATTGCCTATAATTGGCCTTTGTGAAGCTCACTTGAAAATGTGAGGTTCAAATCGGCTGTCTTTATGTCAAATTTAATGTGTGTCTATCATACTAGTTCTAGTGAGCAAAACAAATCCAAATTAGGTAGCAAATTATTTATTTTTCCAATACTGAAATATATTATACATTCTAACGGCCATTCGTTCGCCGTCAACGAGAACTTAAAATGACACACTTTTCGTCGTCAAAAAAACGCGATTCGTAAAGTTAGTATTTTGTCCAAGCACCATTTTTGTCTATAACAATGACATTGATAAAATTAATGTTCTTGTTATAATCCTCAGTGATGTTATCCCATGCGTTTTCAATTGCCTCCCAATGTTCTTCGACGTTAACTGGACGGAAGTTTCTGCCGTCAATTTTTTTCACCATATATCTCCAGGACTTTCAGGGTCAAGGTAAAACATCGATGTTGTTATCAATGAACCATTCTGACGACAATTATCCTGCTTGAAATTGAAATACTGAGGATACAGCATAGTCACAACAAACATCAGGACTTTAGCAGCTTATCCAAGCCCAAACGTTAATGGAGTTTGGGCTTGCTGTGTGGGTTTCACATAAGGCTCCGAATACCTTATAATCTCTGATGGGTAGACACGGACAGAAACATTGGAGCAAGACTAAATATAATATTCTCCCAGAAGTTGTCTGGGCTTCCTACAAATTGTCTTGCAAACTCTAACCCCTGTTCTTTATACTGGGGAGTCAAAGCAACTATATTTGCGGCCACATAATTCTTCAGCTCCGAATCTTTCACCCGCTTCCTTGCAGTTCGTACTGATGCAGGAAAATTCGTCTCAAAGGAAGCCGCTACTGTCATGTCAAACGGATTTATTCTTAGGTGGTGCTTACTTTTCGACGTCCACCTCCGTGAACATAACGTACGTGGCACTCCGCAATCCATTTTTCTTTGAGTTAAAATATGCTGTTCTTGCATAAATGCAGATCATCCGCAATGACCAATCATTCTGAAGTAAAGTTATAGCTCTCATTTTCTTTGGTTCCGTTAAACGCGGCATCTTGAATTACCAAGCAAATTACTAATGACACTGACATAAAAACTTGACATAGGTAATAAAAAGTAGACCATATCACATTAGAAAAATAAATCGTCCACTTTCAAAGGGCCGGCAGTGTACCTATAAGTGTGGTGAATTTTTGCGGAATAGACGTTAGTCTGATAGGAAACTGCTGAGCGTACTATCGGTTTGTAGAATCAGAATTTTGACTTCCTCATAAATTAATATGTCAATGTATTTATTGCTAGTGCGATAAGGCATAGTTTTTACTTTCATTATTAGTATCTATAATGAAATTAAAAAATACATATCGTATAATCCAAATTTTGTTAAGGTGCTTTAGAATTCATAAAGTTACTTCATTTACGGTAGCAGAAACAATTTTTTTACCACATCAAGTATCTCTATTAAGAGACAAGTTGAAAATAATTCAGATTGGATCAAAATTTCTTTCACTGCGCAAATTAAATTGGTTACGCATTCTCGATGGGCTTTTATCGAATTAAGAGATTGAAAAGCTTTTACACATCGCACAAGAAAATATAAAGTAATTTGTTATAAGCACAGGTTCCATTTTGTAATGTTTCGCTTTTTACAGATGATGCTTGACGAGGTATCAATTTCCCTAAACGTCTCATATTAATTTAGCACGACACTTCCCTTTATTAAATTCGAATAAAAAGTCGCAGTGCTTTGTATCGCATAAATTATTAAGCTTCCCTGAAGGTAGAGCAAGCAATCTTCTTCCAACAACAAGAATAATGCGCAGTCTGATGTCTATCTAAATAGCTGAACCTAATTGGGACTTTTCACTTTGACTGCGAAAGAGTGGAGATTAATATCGCCCATTTTAACAGTCTGTCTTTTCCAGGTTACAGAGTGATGTGTATTTAATGCGGTTTTTGACATTTATCCTCCAGTAAAATTTAATAATTCAAACTTTGCCGTCGATAGGGCGACAAGCGGCTTAACGCTTTAACACAATAAGTATGAATCGGTACCGGTGACTGTTTTAGAATATTCTGTGGGGCTACGGCAGACGTCGATTATTATGGCTCAACCAATTACATTTCATCGCTATGATACGAAGCGAACGAAGGTAAACAACTTTGTAATTCAGTTTCACGAAGAGTTTCAATTAAAATATTCCCAATAATATTCTGCCGCATTGGTATGGTGCAAAAGAAACCGGTGGAGCTTTATTCAGCCTTAATAACAAAGTGTGTTCAGCAAACATACAGAAATAAATTATAAATTTGAATGAAGGTATTGTAAATTTGATTATGTAGGTATCTAAGATATGTATATATATATTATGTAAGATATAATTAATTTCAATTTATTATCTATGAGGATTATTATCTTTTCTTATTAATGTTGAAGAAATTTAAGAATTAATTGCAGCGTAGATATAGTGTGAATTTACGCAAAAACGCTTGGACACGTCAATTTTGAAATTTATCTTTTCTTTTTCTGACACCATGTTTCGATTATAATGTCATTAGGTAATCACTGTGACGTTACCATGACATTTCTTTTAATGGGACATCCAGTTGTTTGATTAAATTAAACAGCACCGATTTTCATAAAAATTTGGATTTAGGTTCTACTTACCCTCTACTTTAAAGTTGACCTTGTACCGGGGGTTGCTTTTACTCTGGGGGTGGATGACGCCCCTTCTCGGGGGCGAAAAATGTTTAATTGAAAATAACTCCGGGAATTGGCTCATTCTAAGCAACTTTTGTTCTATAAAGTTTATTCTGAAAGTAAACTTTTCGACTTATTCGCGAGAGAATGTGTAAAAATTTTTTAACCAAAAAAAACACTTTTTCAGACAGTTCTTCGCGAATAACTCAAAAAGTAAGTATTTTATCAAAAAATCACTCTTATAACAAGTGTAGCTTATAAAAAACAAAAATAATGGTGTGTTTGTAGTTTCTGTAGACCCAATACAAGCGGAGTAATAGCTTGTTGAATGTTGGTTCGTATTCGTCAAACGCCAAAATTGAAAGTTTGAACGTGAAATAACCAAAAACCACTGCATTTTTCAGGGAATACTCATCGAACCTTTTTTAAAGTGCTTGAAAAAACCTTTATTCTTTTTTATATATAAAAGTCTCTAGCATCAAACCTAAGCGAGTTATGATGAAAATAAAGTTGGTCCGTATTGTTTTCGGCGACAGAAAACGTGAAAATCACCCCCTAATTACCACCCCAATTGAAAATAATCGTTACCACTTTACAATTTACTTTATTTATATACTTGTAATATGCTCTAGAAGTTTGACCGGTTTAAAGTGCTTAGTTTTGAAAAAAGTTGAGCTTGAAATGAATAGAAAATTTTTGTATTATTGACAAAAATTGTCTTTTCTTCAAAATAACTCAAAAACTATTAATGATACGCAAAATTTTATGGAGTACAAAATTGTAGGTTTTGCTTTTTTGAAATTTTTTTTTTGTTCTGTAGGATAAAAATAAAGTAAGATATGGCCATTTAAAGTTTGCATATATTCGTAAATAGTAACTTGTTCAAGCCCTTTCAGCTCAAACCCTTACAAAAATAAGGGTTTAAAGGAAATTTAACTTATTTGATCTTATAGCCCTCGAAAAAACCTACGATGAATACACATAATAGCTATATTTTAGGAATAGAATTAGGAATTTTAGGAATAGAATAGAAAAGGAAGACGAGAGTGAAGAGGATTTTTGATTATTTATATGTTATTTGCAATAAAAAAAAATTATAAAAATAAAAAAATTAAAATCCATTTAAAAATAAAATTCTTATTTTCCCTATTTTTTATTGCAAATTTTAATCAGTAGGGGTTTTTTTAAGGTTTGATAAAATAAATGCATTACATTTTAAATAATAAAAAGATTGCATTATATTTTGAACTAAAAAATTTTTTTAACTATAATTGTTCGATTTTTTGCAAGGGGTGGTTTTTATAAGGGTTGAAACTTTTAAATAAATAACTGTCATAGGGGGTGGTTTTTAGGGATTGACAATTTTCAATTCATCAAAATTACTTATTTACACGCTCGAATCTACAATTCTATAATTATTTTCGAATAGGGGTAGTTTTCACCCCTAAAAATAAAAAGCAACCCCCGGCACAGGGTCAACTTTGAAGTAGAGGGTAAGTAGAAACTAAATCCAAATTTTGGTGCAAATGTGTTAAGCTTCTGTATAACTTCTTCCTGCAGTCCTTTCGTTAAAATTTTGTTGAGAATAAATCGAAACCATTGTTGGTAAATAAGTCGTGACGAGACATTTTTATTAAATGCGCTTTATTTATCTTAGAATTATTATCAAAAATTCGTCTCTAGGAAACCTAAGCTTGATTTTTTATTTGTAGAAAAGAAGAAATGTTGAGATATTTTACTCGAACAAAAAGTAGAGCCATCTATAAAATATAGCAAAATACTAATCTTTAAATACCACACCATAATAAACACCGATGTACCAAATATTGTCCAAATAGCTACTATGTGACAAAAACATTGAGGAGAAATGATTGATGAATGATGAATTTTTTTCATATTTACCCCCTGTTTGTTTGTTAATATTACCTAACTATTTATTTACTAAATTATTTTTTACTTATTTCAATTTATTTTGTGTCATGCTTTCACTATCGTAAACTTTTACAACAATTTTTCTTCCACAAAATCTATTCTTACAAATACTTTTTACAATTTTTAAAACTGTTTTTCCAAATCCTTTTCATTAAAAAATTTCATAATTTCTTACAATTAGATCAACTTGAGAATACTAATGAAATATTTGTTGATATTGCATGTCTATTGATGTGCCAATTTAACCTTTTTAATAAAATTACGGCAATTATGTAATATTGAACAAGAATATTCTAATAACTAAATCCAGTGACATCATTTTTTCTCAAAATTTTTTTCAAAATCAAATTCAACTTTGTGCTGCTACTGGTTCCTAGATAAACATCTGTAGTCAATATCCTTTTTTATACATAGCATACCTACCATATGTGTAAGTAATTTTCTGTGTTTTTGATAATATTTGTCTATTTCAATTTCTATACAAAATATATATTCCCATTAATTTATTTTGTATTATTTTGATTCATACAGTTTTGTATATTTAAACTTTCTGTGTTGCGTACATTTAGTTTATGGTTTGTTGTTTTCAGTTTTCTCAATTTTTTATTATAATTTCCTTTTTTTATCTCTGCTTTTATGCTAACTTAAATCTAATTTTCTTTGTATTAATTTGGTTTATATTTCAATACAATACTTTTATTCCTATAAAATATAAAACCAATATTAGAAAAGTTGTTCAGAACTAAGATTTGTTATAACTAAAGTGCCGGTTTTGAGTTAAAAACAAAGAAAAAAATATTAGAAGGAATTAAAATTTATATTTTTGTTCCAAATTTGTCCCTATCGATTCTGAATTTAAATTAATAATTAGGTATTTATTATCAAATTAGAAATTATCAGGCTTTTTCTAAATTTGGGATATAAATTTTTAATTGTAAATAATTTTCTCTAATAACATTTATTCATAGGAACGACGCAAAATAATAATTTTTTCATCCTAACACGGTCTACTTAAGTTTTCTTTAGATGTTATCATAAATAATAATTTATTCGTATTATACATTATTTTACGATTTAGTATGACCTATAGCATACGCATATATTCATTAACAAATTTGAATAAACATTTTTATTTTTAGATAATTTTATTACAAACTTGCGTTCGAATCATTTTATTAGCATACATAAATATTTCGTGTCAAAGAAAAGAACAGTTTCCAAAATTATTTAAAATTAATTTGAATAAGATTCTGAGTTCTGAATCGTGTTCTTGTTCTTGCCAATGAATTGAGCAGAAAATTTTAATTAAGTTAATTTAAATAATGAGAGTTAGTTACCACAAGAAAAGTTTTCTTTATTTTCTCACAAACAAGTACAATACAACGGCACTGTTGAGTCTTGAATATTGAGCAACCGCTGCTAGGAACCATAGAGCATTGACATGAGATATATCAATGGAACTGATTCGAAGCGCCAGTAAATAAACAAAGAGGCGGACATTATGCTTTCCAGATGTAAATAAACCACGCCAGCCCGCCACAGGTGAATTTATTTATGCCACATTTTCCTATTTAGTATTGTATGTGGAATACTGTACCCTCCGTTTCAGAATGATATGAGCTGAACTGCATGTATAAAACTGAAACCGATACAGCTTCTGGCAAAAAAGAATAACAAGTTTAAATTAAAAACTAATCTGAATGGAAGCCCGTCAATTTATTCTCCATACCACTGAGTATGTATGAAATGGCTTTTAACTTCACCATTTTATGATACGTCTTTTTAGATAAACATTTTTTTTACCAATGCTACACTTGCTTAAATGTCTATTCTAAAACTAAATAGATTATTTTTCTTTTTATATTTTCTAAGTATATTGAAATTTAAAGATACAAAGTCAGCATATTCATATTTTTACTGTACAATGTACATATTAAGTTTCTTCTATCTAGATGCTATGTTCTCTACTCAGTTCTCTATAGAAATAAAAGATAAACTATTTTCTAGTTTTGTTCCTAAAATATTTCCAACAAGAACAAGAATGTAACACAAAGTATACAGTTGTTATAAGATCAGAACTTACAAAGCTTACATTTGTAACAGTTCTACAAACTTGCAAGTTCCATTAAAGTCGCTAACCCAACGAAAATTCTTAGATACAAGTATAAAAATAGGGGTTTCCATTTGTTTTTCTGTGCTTAGAAATGAATTTCTATAATTTGAATACAAATTTTAATAGAGTTAGTAATTTTAACGAACGGCATATATCAATACCCACCTGCAATATAAAGGAGTATTTTACATCTAGTTCAAGGAATTTAGTAAAAATATGTAAAATATAATAAAAGGCTGCTGTAGCGTAGCAACAAATATATGAAATATTATTTCCCCCAGAGATGCTGCATAGCACCTTTGGCAAAATTTCTGATTGAGCTAAGATGTACCGTTTATGGAGAACAAAGATAAAATTGCGATGCACGACCCTCCAACAATTCCGGGAACTTGAAAAGCACATTCACATCCTGTGTTCTTCTGCATGTTATGTCACTAATTGGAGTTCTGATGTGTGACGTTTTGAAAATAAAACTATATTACCTATGAAAATAAACAAAAAAAAATAATCTACTAGAATAGAAGTGAATATTTAGTATTATACAGGGTGTTTCAGAAAGATTGGGACACTGTTCACTCACAGAATTATAAATAGATATTTCATTTCAGATAGATTTTTGCTTTCTTGAGGAGACCCTTTAGGAAGCATTTTGGAATATGTGGTTATTAAAACTTTTTCTTGATTTTGAATATATTGTACAATCCTGTTGAAGTTTGGTTATGGAGCCACTCGATTTTTTGACTTGGTACCTTGGTGGGATGATCGTTTGAAGATTTATTTTACACGGAAAACAGTACGTTCTATCTAAGTCTAACAAGAACATCTGCGAATCTTGAAATTTTAAATCGTCGTAATGAAACATAAAAAAAATTACCCACAAAAAAGTTAAGGTTCCTAGTCTTTAACCGAATCTTCATGATGTAGAATGAGTAGAAAAAATGTTTGATTAATGCATACAATATTTTAAGTGTCGAATAAAATACATGAGTAAGGTGTTCTGTTTCTACAGCAAAAAAACTGAAGATAGAAGAGGGGGGTGAATTCTATTCAGAAAAATAGTAGTGGTAGTTGATATAACCCTATTCTTATTAACGTTACATTTCTGAGATACAAGGTGTTAAAGCTGGTACTCTGAAGGGTTCTTCTTAATAATCTTTAAATTGTCTAAAGATAAAGATGTCAAAATTTGCACACGAATGAATATCACTGTATCTTAAGAAAAACGTGCAGATCATTTTATTCCCAATAGCAGTGGCGTGGATACTGTTATATCGAGGGGTGAATGAAAAATATGTGAAAAATCAATATACTAAAAATTATAAAGAATATATTAGTTGAAAATCTCTTTGATTACAAAAAACGGCAAAAGTAAATTAAAAAGTATTTGAGTCGATTTCATAAAGTATTGTCATAAAAGTGTAATCAACAGCCATTAGCAAACTTTACTTAGTCATCATTCAGATCAATCATTTCTTCGACGTATAGCCTCGTGCATTCTTGTTGTTCTCGGCCTAGGCTTTGTAGGGGCGAACTTGCTATCAGAATTCCCCGCCCTGATGTGCATTTCAGTTCTTGCTATTGGTTCTGGGGCCGATATAGACAGAACCGCTCCTCAAATAATAGTGGTTCTCTGAGATGTTTCGTAATGGCCCCTGTAACTAGTCGCATCCAATTGAGTTGATACTCTTATTCGTGTACAAATTTTGACATCTTTATATCTTTAGCCCATTTAAAGACAGTAATTAAAAAATCCTCTTGGAAGTAACAACTTTAACATCCTGTTTCTTGGAAACGAGAGAAATCCAATAGGAACATGGCTCCAGTTATTTTTTAAGTATAAAGGGTACCCTTGTAAGCCGTATGAATTTAAACTTAATACTTAAAATAATTTATCTTTATTAGGCCCTTGATAGGGATAGGGGGAGATATTTACAACTACTCTAACCTGATGTAACATTTAGTTGATGAAGTCAAAATAAGTAATAAAAGTACTTTTATCTAGGTTTCATCAAATTAAACGCTGTAATACGCAGAGCACACACTAAAACAAGTGTAGTGTATCTAAAAAGCGTCGGGGCTCTAATCACAGACCAACGCCTGGGACAAAAACCGTCACATTAATCATCTTCAGAAAATCGTATTTTATCGAGAGAGGCAACGCAAAAATTGGAGGAGCTGTCGCACGGAAAACTAGTGGAGAACGTTAAGCGACCCTCTAACTAATTTCTTCGTACCAGCCATACGATCTTGAACGATGACTTATCTTACTGGAGTGTATAGATGACTAGTCGTATAAGTACTATAAATTACCCAGCGAGTTATCTCTACATGGAGCCTTAATGCAATAATATTCACTTCAGTAAAACTACCTATAGAATTGAATAAAAGTTAGAAAAAAAATCAAGTTGGATTGTCGTCTTTTGGGGTTCACTCTCCTTGTAATAGGTGTTTAAATTTTATTTTCGAAAAATTGGTCTTGGAAAGAGCATAGTTTCCATATGTATAGTTCTACACAGGGTGATTCTAAATTATCTCCTTATATTTCCTTATACAGGGTTAATGCTGTTATATTCCTTGGGTTATTCAGATAGATTTGACGGATCAAAGGGTGTTGAAATTAAAAAATATATTGACTATAGACAGCACATCTAATTTTTAAAGGCAAAATGGTCTGCAAAAATTGTATTTAAATTTCTTTAATGTAAAAGTATTAGATAAGTACTTGCAACAATATTCAAATAAAATTCATGTTAAAACAGACATAATTTTGAAAATATGACCGCTGTAACGAAGTGATTTTCAGACAGGATTCTAAAACACCCCGAATTGATAGGTACTTTTCAATTTTATTTAAATAAATGTATAATACTGCACTGCCATTTGCACCTTTCAACAGCGCCTGAATTAACCCGACACGACGCGAGCGCAAAATCTTAGGAGCACTTAGTCTGTCTAAAATTAGTACACAACCACCAGTCAGGGAGAACAGTCCAGTACGTCACCAGTTTCAGCAGTCGCTGTTGTAAGTATGATTTTCGCAAGTCAAACTTGTGAAAATTGCGCAGCCGCCACCATTCGCTGTAGAAGGTTGGCAGTTAAGTTGAATTGTAAGTGTAGTTCACATCGATCAGTCGTAGTGAGCAGTTCAGTCCGCCAACACCAGGAAGATCACCAAGCGGTAAGATTTTCAAAGCTCAGCTTGTGAAGACTGCATAGCCGCCACCCCAAAAGCCTGGCCATCAAGTGAATTGGGGATTCAGTTTCTGAACGACCAGCAGAGTAAGCAGTTCTGAGCAGCGACCATTTGGCTTCTGAGGTGTACGGAGACCTGACAGATGTGGTTCGGCCTCATAATTCAGAAGTACAGACCCTAGCTTTAGAGTAGTAGTATAGGACTGTACATAGTAGATTATATTTAATAAATGTTTATCAATTGCGATTTTTATTCCTATGTCTCATTCTTTCTAGAGTCCTAAATATACCGTGTCTTCACTATATCTGCCTTAGTAGTGATGTTTCTGCACTGGAAGAAACGGGCGCCCGAGGAAACCGCCGACCGACGCACTTCGTCATCCACGAACGGGTGATAACGTCACATAGCACTCAGCAGAGAGACACATATACTAATAATAAAATTATTACTTAATAAAAAGAAACGACACGTTACTAGAAATACATTGAAAAGATCTACAGGGTGGTCCGAATTTTATGCAGGAAACTTCGAGGACAGATAGATCTCTTTAAAATAATAGGAGTTTGCCTTATAAACATAGGTCTGGAACGGCCTCGTTTTAGAGATACAGGGTGTTGAAGTTGTTAAAAAAAATAATTTTTTGTTTATATCTCAGGAATCTATTAACCGATCTCAATAAAATTTGGTACAAATAATGTACGATAGTAGGCCTTGCATTCCCTGAAATATGAGCTTTAAAGGTTTAACCAGTAATGTACAACTGGACAGGGGTCACCCCTTTTTATAAAAAAAACCTACGCCACTGTATTTTTTACAAGTTATTGTAACTGATTTATATTCTAATGCACTAAATACGTAAAAAAGGTGATTTGATTTTTTCCTTAAGGTTCACCATTTTCAAGTTATTCATACAAATACAATCCGCTTGTCGCAGACACTTCAAACCTAATATTACAAAAATATTTATGTTTATGCTTAAAAGTAAGTGCAATTTGTAAGCACATCAATAAAATTCTTCCAGGTGTGTTTTTGTTGGAGGCAATATCTTTACAAATAAGAACAATTTAAATCAAAATAATAATAAGAATACATTTACCAAGCAACAACAACTAAACAAGAAACAAAATTAACGTTACGTATTTACAGCAATTGTTTAAAATGCGAACGACTCACATCGATACATTTCTGACATCTTCTATTAATGGAACTAATTGAAGCTAATATCATGTGGTGGTTTTCTTTTAATTCATTACACTCGTCTTCTATTCGCTGCAGTAGTTGTGGTCTAGTATCTATTGGAGTAGAGTAAACTTTTCAGGTAGGTCACCCCAAACATAGAAGTCCAGGGAGTTTAGATCTGGCGATCTGGCTGGCCAAGACACTGGACCCTCAGCACCATTATGGTTGACATTGGCATTTGGTCTTCTACCTATCCATCATCTCATATAATTTTCATGAAGCCATTCTTGTATTATTCTCCTAAAATGCGCAGGAGCACCATCCATTTATATCCGCTATTTTGTCGTATATTTAATGGAACATCCTCTAATAATTCAAATAGATGGTTTTCTAGAAAGTTTAAAAATGACTCCGAATTTCATGAGGATTTTCATGTGACCAAATATCCAGTTTGTGAAAATTCACTACTCCTCGCCTTGTGAACGTAGCCTCATCGGTCCAAAGTTTCAAAGTATTTCTAGTAAGAATTCAAACAACCACTGATAAAAATTCAGGCGTCTCTCTGCATTTCCCGGAAGTAAAATTTGCACAGGTTGTAAATGGTACGGATTACTGTCATTCTTACGTAGAACTTTTCAAATTTTCGATTTACTCACCCCAAGTCGCCGAGACGTACTTCGTGTACCTACTTAGCCGAGGATCGTCGTCAAATGCTTTTAAAATTTCATTTCTGTGCCTTTCATTCCTTTGTCGGGATTTTCCAAATATTGTTTTAATCCAAAAAGATGAAAGCGATGAGTGTAAAGAATTTTGTTGATGTGCTTACAAATTGCACTTGCTTTTAAGCACAGACATAAATATTCTTGTAATATTATGGTTAGAAGTGTCTGCCACAAGGGGATGATTGTATTGGTATGAATAACTTGAGAACGGTGAACTTTAGGGAAAAAATTTAAGTTATCTTTATTACGTATTTTGTACATTAGAATACAAATTCGTTACAATAGCTTGTAAAAAATACAGTGGCGTAGGTTTTTTTTTACAAAAAAGAGGGTGACCCTGTCCAGTTGTACACCACTGGTTGAATCTTTAGAGCTCATATTTTAGGGGATATAGGGCCTACTATCATACATTATCTGTACTAAATTTTATTGAAATCGGTCGATGGATTCCGGAGATATAAACAAAAAATATATTTTTTTAACAACTTCAACACCCTGTATCTCTAAAACGAGGCCTTTCCAGACCTATGTTTATAAGGCAAACACCTACTATTTTAAAAAGATCTATCTGCCCTCGAAGTTTCCTGCATAAAATTCGGACCACCCTGTATAATAAACAGCCACACAGAAAAAGAAAAGTGTCTATACTTTTCATGCGACATATGTTATCTGTAGTATTTTTGCCTCCTGATCACGAATCCGGTGTCAGAATTGAGCTATTACATCACAGGAATTTCCTAACCTCAAAAAAACAGGTAAAAATAGCAAAAATTCATGAAAAAGTGCTTTTTTTTTCTATATCCAAATGTTCATTTATATAGTTAAGACCCCGCCCAACGTGAATCCGTGTTCAGCATTAACGGTTCTTTTTCTAACCTCAAAAAAACGGGTCAATAATTAAATTCAGATATCACGAATTTTCAAACAATAAAAGATTCGCGCCAAATTAGGTATACGGGGGTTTTCTAGGTCACTGATTACGTATCCGAGGTCAATTTAGCAAAATTCAAGATGGCGTATCCAAGATGGCCAACCAAATTTTCAAAAAATAACATAATCGCAACAAATTTGGTATACGGGGGTTTTCGGGGTCGCTGACTACGGATCCGAGGTCAATTTTACAAAATTCAAAATGGCGGATCCAAAATGACCAACCAAATTTTCAAATAATAACAGAATCGTAGCAAATTTGGTATACGCGGGTTTCGGGGTCGCTGATTACGTATTCGATGTCAGAATTGCGAAACTCATTTTGTAATATTTTACTTTATAACCTGAGTAACCAATCATGTGTTAATCTACTTTTTTCGGCTATATCTTTTCTTTTTCTGTAAAAGATCTATTCACGGTTAAATTTTGTAAATCTGATCTCGGATTCGTGATCAGTGACCTCGAAAACCCCCGTATACCAAATTTGTCGCGAATGTGTTATTTTTTGAAAATTTGGTCGGCCGCCATCTTGAATTTTGATAAATTGACCTCGAATTGGTGATCAGTGACCCCAAAAACCCGCTTATACTAAATTTGATGCGAATCTGTTATTTTTTGAAAATTTGGTCGGCCATCTTGGTACCGTCATCTTGAATTTTGCAAAATTGACCTCGGACCTGTGATCAGCGTCCCTGAAAACCCCCGTATACCAAATTAGGCGCGAATTTGTTTTACGCGAATTGAATTTTTTGAAAATTCGTTATATCTGACCGTAATTGACCCGTTTTTTTGAGGTTAGAAAAAGAACCATCAATTCTGACCGCTAATTCAGGTTCGGTGGGGTCTTAACTATATATATGAACATTTGGATATAGAAAAAAAATCTTGTTTTCCTAGCACTTTCGTGAATTTTTGCTATTTTTGACCTGTTTTTTGAGGTTAGGAAATTCCTGTGATGTGATAGCTCAATTCTGACACCGTATTCGTGATCAGGAGACAAAAATACTACTGATATGTCGCATGAAAAGTACATACTACTTTTCTTTTTTTGTGTGGCTGTGTAGTTATCTAAAATGTTTAACATTTTCCTGAACCCATAATCTAACGCGTTTTTCTAAATTCTCTTCAACACTATGATGGATTTCACGTATAATCAGTGTTATTTTGTTGGCTATTGAAAGTAAATCAACGTTCATAAGTTTTAATGACTTTTCAATGCCGTTTATCAACTCTATATAGTTAGTCCTATTCAGTTAATCAATGTTGTAATTTATTCATCGTTAGAATTATAATTTTTGTTCCTAACCTAACTCTAAATTGTTAAAATAGATAAAGCAACGTTCAAGAGTGTACAACACTTTTGAACAACGTTGCTTTATTGCAACTTGTACAGTTACCTGCCGAGAACCCAATGGTTAAAACGAAACGTTTTTAGAACCAGAATAAGGAATGTGCTACGACATTAAGAAATCTGTATCATTCAAAATAGTTATAGAATGTGCAGAAATTGATTTGGTGCAACATTTGTTTGAAACATTTTTTAGTAATACCTATTGGAACTGCCAGAGCTACAGAAGAACTTGTTTTACACTTTGTGTGAACGTACATTTTTAAAATAACATAATAATGACCTCATAAGTTTCGAAATATCCATAATTTTTATAAAAATGTATTACAATTCAGCTACAGCTTAAATAAAATTGACATCTACTACTATGTAAAGAAATAAACAACTAAATTTTCAAGAAAATACTTGAAAATTGAAATATATCTCTTGTATATTTTAGCTTTTTAATAACAATAACAATAACACAGGTAAAGTACTTTTTTATGGAAATTGTGATAATTTATTGCATATGAAGTCGATACTGAAAAATATTTCATATATAAAACTGAATATTTAAAAAACGGTTTAGTTTATAAAAATTAATGAAGAATACCTTTTATCATTCGATTTCGTTTAAGAAATCGATAATGTTAAGAAAATATGTATGTGCAGAGGGAGGTACTCTATTCTAAACTTTCAAAATGTAACAGCCGTGACGGCTAGGAGAAGAGGTGGTTCGATCGGAGTAACTTTGGTGTCGTTGCGTAGGTTGAGGAAAACGGTGATCTATATTTTGGCTATTCTTATAAGACTCGATGCTATATGTATAACTGCTATAAGTGAACTCAGGGAGAAAATAAGTTGCCAAGACACATAGATTAGGGAATTAGTTTGTGTATATCAACTGCACATTAATATATGGTTTACAAAGGCAATATCGAGAAAGCAAAATGTCTTGGTATAGTGTCGATAAAGGTTTGCAGTTGGGATGGCTGTAGGCTTTTCAGCGGAATTATTATGTGATTCTAGGGGTAAGTTGTAAAAATATATACAGGGCGATATATTTTATAGTTTTAACGTTTGCGAGTTACAAACAAACGAAATTGATATAATCCTATATCTCTTTTACTTTACACATCTCAAAATGGTTTAAATATTCTATAGGCACCTTTTTTAAATACACGCGACAGTGTTGGTAGAGATGGGGTATTTTATTTTATCCGTGATAACTACGTTAATTTCCAATGGGTCAAAAGTTTGCTTAGTGGGGAATATGTGGGGTAATTTTGAATCCATTTTTCACATTAAAATATGTTCCATTATGCACACTAAAGACTCTCGTTTTGTAGCAAAATTGAAATTTGTGAAAACGGTCGATTTTCGCCGTTTTAGTGAAATTCTATAATACGCTAGATTTAACAACAACGAAACGCCATCGCAAATCGAACATAAGCTAAAACAATCGAAATCTAATGGGCCTGCCACACGTACAGACTCTACGATGCGCTTACTTGCACAAACCGATTTGTAGCGGGGAGCACGTGCATGTGGACGGTAAATCGGTAGTTCGCACAAACCATGAATAGCGAGAAATTCGGTTTGCGCCCTGAACATTTTATGTTTGGATGGCACACGAGCCGTGCCCTCAGTCGCTCGGGGTAAAAGTATTGGTTTGTCTGTTTTTCCTCTTAAGTTGCTAAAAATATCTGACGTACGATGTTATTCCAAATCCAAATAAATGTCAAAACAATTATAAAGAAATTAAGAAACTTTTAAATATAGGGTCCTTTTAGTTTCCTTTTTATTAGACTAGGATTCAGATGGCGAGTCTGCTGCCACAGAGCCTTGTTTTTCTACGAAACAACAAAAAAGAAAATGCAGAACAAATATAAAAAGAAACTGAGTAAAACTATGGATAAAAAGACGTTATTGACATTATAATTATAAAAACCTTATTATAAGAATTATTGCTCTAAACAGATTATGCCACAATGTTTAACCGACACGCTGGTCTGCTTTTGGACTGCGCAACTCCTGTATTGTTAACTGTCCATTGTATAAATATAGGCAACTTGAAAAGTTGCACGCAATTTTAAAGCTTGCGCATTGAACTTGCGGCGTTGTTCACAATTTGATGCACCAAAGTTGGTGTCATATTCCAGTTTGCTCAACACAAAAAATGTACAAGTCTGCGAGCAGCTTAAGAAAAAAAAGGTTTATCTCATTTTTTGGTGTTTTATTATGTACATTATTTATGGTTTTATAGAAAGGTATAGGAGATTAGGAACCTTATCTATTTAAATTTAATTTAAGAAAAGTTAAAGTTAAATCTAACCATGTCGATAAACTGAAGTTCTTACCCTACATTAATAATGATATTGAAATGTTGTTATAAATTCATGGAGGTAATTTCAAAGCAACAAATGAATTACCAAGTATCATAAGTAGCTTGACATTATGTAAAACGCTAGAAACAGGATTAGTATTTATTATGTAAGGGAGAAAACGAAAACAATGCGATTATAAGCAACATTATATACAAAAACATTTTGAAAATCGTACATGTTAATGGAGCTTATCATTTTTATACTACTTCTACTCAAGACAGGGCGTATTAATAACACTTTTGTTTCTTTAAATATTTAATTCGAACAGTGCCGGCATATTTTTTCCCAATTTTAGTAAAAAAATTGAATATGAACTGTGGAAAAGGGAATAGTAGTACCCCAATTTTTTTATACACGCCTATTATTTATACCGTACGCGCCTAAAGTATGGAATAAATTCAGTAAAAACGAAACAAATTTTTTTTGGGAAAAATCCTCGAACAGGTCGATTTTTAATTTAAAAAATACATATTTTAGCATAAAAGGCGATTTTCAACCGTAATTTGTTTTCGAGTAATGACGTCATCGACACTTTTTTAAATAGCAACCCCCTATTTTTTTCTTGATTCTGAAAGATCGTTTCATTGTCGATCCGACAGTATTAGAATGTTGCCATCTTCCGTAGGAAAGTTTTCGAGTAAATAACGATTGAATGTTAAAAAACGTAAATTTTATTGATTTTAAAAATAACAATTCCTATGTCAAGCAAATACAATTCCTTAAGTTTTCTACCTAATTAAGTGTTCGAATTGCCACCCACCGACTTCTTGACAATACGCAAGTCTGTGTAGAAATTTTTCTTGCACATTATGAATTATTTCTGGAGTAACTCTGTGAATTTCTTCTATAATACAATTTTGGAGTTCTTCTAAATTATGTGGTCTATTAACATGCACTTTGGACTTTAAGTAGACCCATAAGAAATAGTCCTGGGGTGTAAGATCTGGGTATCTCGCGGGCCATTCTATCGGTTCTCGTCTGCCGATCCACCTCCTAGGAAAACAATTGTCCAGAAAATCTCAAACAGGGCGCGCATAGTGCGGAGGTGCACCGTCTTACTGAAACCATATGGTGTCATCAGGAATATCAGGGTCATTATCGTTAGGAAAAATTACTGAAAGCGCTGGAACAAGGCCATTTTGTAAAAACTCTAAATATATTTCTCCTGTAAGGATTCCTTCAAAGAAGAAAGGCCCTATTATTCTGTTGTCAACTGTTCCAGCCCACACATTTAATTTCTGTGGGTGTTGGGTATGTGGCTCTGCCATCCAATGAGGATTTTCCCGACTCCAATACCTGCAAGTTTGACGGTTCACTGTACCATTGAGAAAAAACGTGGCCTCGTCTGAAAAAAGTATTTGCCGGTGTAAATCTCTATTTACTTGACATAAATCCATCATAATTTCACAAAAGTGTAAGTTGAATTTTGTAGGGATGATATTTTTCCTGCCTCAGGATACGTAGGTCTGACTAATTTCATTGTTTAATACAACCAATCCTGAAGTAATATGAGGATTATCTACCATCCTTATCAAAATGTTCTGTTTGTGATCTTCACTAACGCTTGGACGTCCAGGTTTTGGAATATCTACAACATTGCCAGTTTCTCTAAATTTAGATTCTATCTTACTGACTGATGATTGGCTGATACGGCGATCTGGATGTTTTTCATTAAATAAATCGCAAACTTCCTGCTGCGTTCTAGTCTTATCCCCGCATCCGATAAGAATTAAAATTTCAATTCTTTGTGTGGCAGTTAAATGTGCCATAATACTTTAAATTCAACAATAATTTTTATATCCCTTACAATACTTAGAAAGTCGGTATGACAGTGACATTTTGTAAAGATTTACACCCACGTGATCCATAAAAAACTTCAGGCATTTCGAAAAACTAAATTTGATAACGTTTTTTCTTTATTTTAATTGATTTGAGTTTTCTAACATTCAATCGTCATTTACTCGAAAACTTTCCTATGTAAGATGGCAACATTTTAATACTGTCGGATCGACAATGAAACGATCTTTCAGAATCAAGAAAAAAAACAGGGGGTTGCTATTAAAAAAAAATGTCGATGACGTCATTATTCGAAAACAAATGAAGGTTGAAAATCGCCTTTTATGCTAAAATATGTAATTTTTAAATAAAAATCGACTTCGAGAATTTTTCCCAAAAAAAAATTTGTTTCATTTTTACTAAATTTATTCCATACTTTAGGCGCGTACGGTATGTATTGCGTTTTGGAGCAAGTTTCTTGTACTTTTTTATTTTTGCAATACATATATTGATTTAAGATTTCAAGATATTGCAACTTTTTCCATTACGAGATATGACTCATTTGCTGTTCTTTTTAATGTTTTAAGTGGGGAACTAATTTTATAAAATTCTGTTTAACATCCAACACCCAATTATTTTTATAATTAAAATTTGTGAAAATGTTTTCTGATATTTATTTATTTTCAGCACAAAACATGTTTAATGTATAAGTAGGTACACTCATTATTTATGTCTTACATGGATTTTAACTTGTTACTTATTTTATTCTAACGTAATTGGAATTTTGTTAAAAGTATTTTGTAACATAGGTAAATAATTTGAATGTATTATTAAATTATTAAAATAAAACTGATTTTAGAAGCTAAATGCGTGGCAGAAAAACAGACAGATAGAAACATTTAGTCAGACAGGAAAATAGACAAAATTACTGACAGAAAGGCAGGTAGAAAGGCAGGATGTGAGGTAGATGGTCAGAGAGAAAATACAGGCGGATGATAAATACAGACTAACAAGCAAACAAACAGGTAAAAAGGCAGACAGATAAACAGATGAAAGTAGGCAAGTGAGCATTCGTAAAATTTTTCTCCAATTTTTCGCCTCCTATTCCTACTTTAATGAGTTGACAGAGGTCAAGAGGTTTAAAATTTTCCACTTAATTATTTTAAATTAATAAAGTGAAAGTGGAAGTGGAGGATTCGACTTGAATGTGTTTTAACGTCAAACTGAATTTTAATAATGTCATTTCATTAGCAGCAGAGCTCTTTTGAGTTCATATGTGGTGAAGATTAATTATGCTGTCCGGTGCAGGCAACACTTGCTCTTGTTAATTTTTCTGATTTATTAGCAAACTGTTGATATGCTAAACATAATCTGATTCTGAAATGGGCAAAGAAAAATGATAATTATTTTAATAGGACGGCATTTTTTAACCTGGAGATTACATAGATCTGTCGATCTTGCGAATTATCATCAATGTATTGTTTTTTAATTACCTTATTGTTGGTATTCACTTAATATTCTACCACCTCATTTTTTTGCTTTCCTGTATATAAAAAAATTGTAAATACTAGTTTTAGGAGAAACTATTGTTCTTTAATTATCATCCTATATATGACATTTTTAAAATAAAATATTTATTTTTATTAGTATGCTAGATATTTAAACTTAATAAGTAATACACATCTTTAACGTTTAAAAACAGTTAGTGTTACACGATGATGCACTTCTTAATTGTACACGAAAACCAAACCGAATACTTCTGTAAAACTCTTCGAAGAAAGTATTTTTTTTATTACTGTTTCATTCTACAGGATCTAAACCTATTATTTAAGAGACAAAAACTTGACATTTCTTCTTAACAAGGTGGCTGTGAAAATGTGGGTTTCACGCAACATATTTTTTATCTTTGATGAGTCATCACGTCATCAATAATTAAAAGCAATTGGTTTAGAAGATATTAAAAAACATTGTCAACAGGTCATTTTCAAGCTGATACATATAACGAATTGGAATTAACTCTTGATTTGACTGAACCATTTCTGTTTATTTTGATAAAGGTACACCCTGTAGAAGAATGGTAGTCGAATTAAGGGCACTCAATACAATTTAAAAAATATTTACTTACATTGTGGCTATAACTGCAAGACTTGTTTTTAGTTACCTGAAAAAAAAAACAGTATCATGTATTTTGTTGTGTTTGAGTGAATCATTTTCAAATGTCTGTAGCAAGTTGTATGCTAAACGAATATGTACTGGTCCCACTATAATACATATATCTTTGTTGGACTATAAAATAATCATCAATGCAGATACATTGTAATATGTGGCCTAGCATCAGTTTAGTTTTTATTACCACATATAATGTAGGTATGTCCCAAAATTCACGCAACCATCTGAGCTGTAGAGTTCAGGGTTATTAAAAATGGAGTGCTGCACGAAAAAACAATGCGTTTTCATTGTTGTGCAATATTTTAAAAAACAATAAAACAATTAATTTTGGGACACTCTATATATATTAACAGACGTTTCCTGTATACTTTAGAAACTTCGCTGTAAACGAGGACTCTTATACCAAATAAGATTCTATAGAAAGTAACTAATTTTTTTCTAAAGAAGTGAGTAAAGTTATTTTAAATATTGTTAATTAATTTTTTGTTTGTGGAATTTTCTGTAATGTTTCTCGGTATTTCTGTTACCCTGAAAAGAAATGAAATTGGATAAAATCAAGAGTTACTTAGTCAGATAGATGTGTTCTAAGAACTTCCTAGATTATGTAAAAATTTATGTAATTTCCAAAAAAGATCAGAGAGAAGAGTTATTGACTTTTATGTATTTCATATGATATTTTTAATTATTCCACAGTTAATTACTACAAATAGAATTTTAATAAATAAATAAAATCGTACCATTGGTAAATATTTATTATTTATATTTAATAGAGATATTTTTGTTATAAATGAATTTCAAAACTAAACTGATAACTAAATGTAAATTATAAATTTCGCTGAATAAATTGTGTACTTATATTTCACAAGTAATATGAATTCGTTCTTAACTTTGGTAATATCAATAATACAAAAACATATATCAAATAAAAATAGCTACACATCAATTTCTTCAAATCTTAATATTCTTTTC
Organism: Anoplophora glabripennis; assembly: GCF_000390285.2. Classification (NCBI taxonomy): domain Eukaryota; kingdom Metazoa; phylum Arthropoda; class Insecta; order Coleoptera; family Cerambycidae; genus Anoplophora; species Anoplophora glabripennis. The sequence continues at coordinate 4,250 of NW_019417409.1, read as the reverse complement.
GATTACACAAAATGGTGTATACCTATCTTCCGGACATGTAATACCTGACAAAGACTAATCAGGTAAAAAGCAGGTTCTGTGTCCCAAAATTCACACAAAATTTGAAATTTGAGCCATTTGTGAGGTAGTGTTGCCAACGAAAAAAAAAGACAGCGTGATAGCTGACAGTTCAGGGTTATTAACAATGGAGCGCTACACAAAAGAAATAGGCGTTTTCATCGATGAGCAATATTTTAAAGATAATGAAGGTTTGGTAGCTACACTTCGCAATTTTCCCACAAAATATGGTCGGAATAGTGATTGAACTTCATTAACTGTGAAGAGATTAATTGAAAAGTTAAGGGAGACTGGATCAATTAGTGAGCTTAAACACTTTGGCCGTCCTTCAATAAGTCGTTCAACACAAAATATCGAAGTAGTTCATGAGCGTGTTGCTGATGATCCAGAAATATCAATTTCGCACCGTAGTCAAAACATTGGACACTTCGAGAAGATCTCTGCAGCGAATTCTCACGAAAACTTTGCATCTTCAAGATTACAAAGTTCAAATCTTATCACATAGAGCGAAGAGAGTTCGTTATGGAACAACAAGTGGATGCTAACTTTTGGAAAAAAAATTATCTTCAGCGATGAGGCTCATTTTTATCTTTATGGTTTCGTTAATTGTCGATTAATTGTCGCATCTGCGATTAAAAAAAAATCCAAGAGTGATTGTTGAGAAACAAAGGCATCCACAACGTGTCACGTGGTGCGGATTTTGGGCTGGAGGCATCTTTAGATCAATGCGGCTGGTCAGGCAATAACAGTTAATGGTGCGCGCTATTGCGACATGACAATCCAGTTTATTGTGCCCAAATTGCATGATATGGATGTTGACGGCATGTGGTTTCAACTAGACGGTGTCGCATGCCATACAGCCCCAGAAAGAATTGAATTACTGCATGATTTCTTGGTCGTGTAATTTTTCCATTTGGTGATCAGAATTGGCTGCCTAGATCATGCGATTTAACACAATTCGCTTTTTCCGTTTTCTTTTAAGTCTAAGGTTTCTTCGAAATTCAGCCGCATCTATGTAAACCGGTCATGGAAAATTTCGACAAAAGTGTGCATATGTGCCAGCAAAGCAGTGGATGTGATTTACCCAACATGCTATTCCATACATAACCCCATACTTTATAAATCAACAAAACATTTACAATTTTTACTTAAAAACTTGCATCTTTTATCAAGATTAGTTCTTGTGCGAATTTTGGGACATCCTTTACAAGGAGATCTTTTTGTTTCCACATTTTATTTACGACTGTTAATGAGGTAGCCTCCTTTCTTAAGTAAAATATGTAGACAAAAAGATCTCTTTGTAGTAGCCCTTTCTTATACGTGATTAGTACATATTTGTGATGATAGAACGGCAAAGATAAAAGTTATTTTTTTGAATGATATTAATCATACTCATCATAATAATTTCAATATATCAGGCACATTGTTTGTATTGTCGCGGAACGCTGGCACTTGTTTCATATGGGGACATAGCCCCCCCTTGGGCGCCATATAGCGGAATTCTAGCCGTGATTTCGGTTTCATATGGCGACATAGCCCCACGTTGGGCGCCATGTCGCGGTCGTATATTTGGGCTGGCTTCAGGATTGTCTGCCTCCAGGACGGGTTCCGACTGTTGAGACCTGCCAGCTGGTGGCTCGGGGGCTAGAGATCTCCCTGGCATCCCTATCCATTCCCTCTTGATGTATGGTCCTGCGGCCACCATCGAGGGCAGGTGGGATTTACGGTCATCCGCCATCGTTCTGAGTTCAAATGCTCTTAGGAAGATTCCGCGATCTATTTGTTGTCGTTGCAACCTGGTCGGCCTGGTTGAGAACTACACTAATTGTTTTCCACTTAGGACGGTGGAAGTGGTTCGCGTTTTTTATGTCACCCTGTATGCACTGGTCGGGTCTAATGCCTTTGCGTCTGAATATCACTGTCTCTTAGTTCACTTTGTTTTAATTCACATTGCATTGCCTCCTTGGAGTGCGAATACTTATAGTACAGCGTTGAGCTGACCGGAAATGTTGGAGCTCCAGAGTTTTTGGTATTTTTTGGACGAGAAATAATAACTCAGAAATAAGTAAAAGTATATAATATTTATTAAAATACAATTAAAAGTAGAGTTCACGAGGCACTGTGTCCTGGCTGAAGAACTAACTGCATTTGCCGCCGCGCCAGTTCGTGTTCGATCACCGGCAGGACGGATCTCGGTTGAACTATTGCGGCGTAGTTCGGTCCAGGGACACCTCGATCTGGGCCGCGACGTTGGGAATTTGCCTTGGACTCGGTCACTCGGCCGTGGTTGACGATCTGAAATCAAAAATTCAAAAGGGAGGCGAAAATTTTATTTTCTCCGTCCTTCGTCGGCGGTTGTAGGAAGGCTGCGGCGCAGGCCACAGTAGATCTCCGTTGTCACAGGGGGTGGCTACGCCGGCTTGGTGTCTTGCGGCTCGACGTATTAAATTCAAAGATGGGTGAAAATTTTCAGAAGGTCGGCGATTTTCTTCACCGTCTGAAGTCATTCGATGAGTGTGGTTGACGACTGGGTATCTTCATACAATGTGTTGAACGTCTTGCATGTTGTGGAAAATCGTCTGTCGCGGTTAGGGAGTTTCAGGCGTGTTTTCGAAATATCCGCGAATTTTTATGTTTTTGTTAAACCTACTTCTCCTGGCTGGAGGGCTGCTTGGGCATGCTATGGCAGCGTGCCTTTAGTACTTTGGCATGAAAAATCCGTGGTTTGGGTGGTTCGCTGGCAGATTCGAAATATGGGTGAAATCTGACAGTATCAATTGTATATAGACATATCATTTTCAGTTTTTATTTTGGAAAATTATTGATTACTGGCTGTTTACTAGGTGTTGCTGGTATTTGCTGGTATAATTCAATAATAGTTGTTTCCTGCAATATCAGCAGTTAGAAGTCTTATCTGTGGTATTAGATATTTTTTGCATACCTAAGTTTCTGGTATCGAAGACTTTATCTGATTTTTAGAGAAAATTTTTAAATTCGCTTAAATTTACTTATAAAATAGAGTAAAAATACATTATAAATTTATTAAAAACTAAATATACACCCCCGCATAAGTTCATGTGCAGCCAGAATGAAACTATTATAATTTACCTAGTAGTGTAACCATCTTGTTATGTGATAAAAATATGTGAAGGACTTTTTGCATAGAAAAGAAACAATATATTTTCCAATAAAATAGACCAAAGAAACGGATCCTTTCCCTTATCTAAAGCAATATTATATTCAGCTCGGCTCTACGATAAATCTGGCGACTAACAGAAAGTAATTTATATAAATTTGTCAGAATTGCTGCTTTTTGTGAGCAGTGACATCCACATCCCTTCAATTTATCTCAACAACTGCTCTGTGTGGGACAACTTGTCATAAAAATTTCGCCTTAAACCAGGGGACGAATAGCTTAATTTTGATATGGTGGCTACGTAAACATGATGTTTTAACATAATTAATACACTAACCAATTAGACAGTCGCTCGAATTAAATACTGCAATGTAATTAAACTATGTTCTATTTGCTTTGTTGACTGAGGGGATTTTTTAAGGATTTTTGTAATATGGCTAAATATATACAGGGTGTTTTTGAATGGAGTAGCATAAATGATTCCAGTGAATGTACATTTCAAAAGAACACGATCTGCAAAAAATCGCCTTAGTAAAATGTTCACCCCTGAAGAGATATGGGCCATCAAAGTTTCCAAAAAAATTATGAAAATTGGCTATAATTTGAAAACCGAACGAGGTATAAATAAAAAATTTTTTACAGGTTGTTTACTAATACAGATGCGAGTTTTCAACTATTTTTCGAAAATTTTAACCCCTCGAAAGGGGTTGAAATAACCAACCACCCCTCAAGCCATTTTTTGCCATAACTTTTTCGTAAAAACTCGATATCTAAAAATACGCATTAGATAAACTGGTTCTTTTAGAAACTTTTACCTCCCTAGCAATTTTCCTTTAAAACTTTTAGTTTATTAATAAAAAAATAAAATGTATTACCATTCACCTCACACCGTATATGATTGCAATTAATCAAAGAAAAACTAAGTGTGCTGCTGTCATGCCGGTTGTCACAATTAACTCTTCTGTAAGTTGTCACTGTTATTAGCTGAATACTTGTTGGGTGTAAATTAACAAGAATTATGCCAAATTTTACTAATGATGAATATGTGGACATGCTA